>NC_133618.1:654191297-654422753 GCF_048593235.1 Sminthopsis crassicaudata
TTTTCAATGCCTGTTGAAGGTGTTTCCCCCCACCCACCCAATGCGGGGGCAACTCGACAATTAGCAACAAATAGGAGCATAAAAGCTCTCCAAGGTTACACATTTCTTTCATTTTTCTCCTTGGGGAGAAAAAAAATCATATTACATTTAGAATATGAGACCTTCTCAGTTAACAAAACAACTTAGTCAACTAAGCTTTCATTTAACTGAAATGCATTAGAGTCTTCATGTGAGAGGTACCCTTCTAATGCTAATTACTATAGTGCCCTTTGGTCTGGACTAAAGAATGAAAAAAAATTAAAAAGCTAATCCACTAGTGAAGAATCTGATACCACTCTATGATCTTTAAGGAATGAGTCCAAAAGTGACATAGCTATAAAATGTCTCCACTAAATTGTTTATGTGGCAGAGTGACCCTGGAGTCCAATAGTACTTACCTCATACACTCATACAAGGATCAAGAAATATAATGCATTGTACAAACCTTAACCTACCATGTCAATGTCATCTATTAGTAGTAGTATCAGTCTTATTTAGGGATTACTATCTATGTGTGAGCTTGAACAAGTCCTGATTGTGCTTAACCTCAGTTTCCTTCAAGGTCCTTTCTAGCTTTAAAAGCCTATGAGACTGTGGTCTCAAAGAGTGACTATAAAATAACTAGTCACTGGATTTGTAACCAATGTGCCAGAAGAATAGTTTCATTGTGGGACTCTGCCTGTATTCTCCAATGGTGCTATCACTGTTTAAAACATTCTTGGAAATCCTTTGAATTGCCCACAACCACAGTTTACAAAGTTAACTGAAAAAATTAATATAACTTCTTTCAGTCAAAGTTCTACTTTCTACAAGAAACCTTTTCCAATCCCCCCTTTATGGCAAAGCTTCCTCCCTATTGATTATCTTATCTACATTTTGTTTGTACATAACTGTTTGTATATTCTCCTCCCAAACTAGACTCTAAGATATTCTGTCTTTCACCCTTCTTTGTATCTCCAAAACTTAGCATAGATACCTGGCACACAGTAGGTACTTAATAAATGCTTATTGACTGTCTTAATTCTCTTTGCAGTTTGGTGTTTTGTCTTTAACCTAAATCTTACTACTCACCTAAATCATCCATCTGATTCATTAGCCTTAGTTTTGGTAACTTTTGGCTATTTACATAGATCAAGTCCATCCTCAAAGATTTAGGTTTATAACCCTGAAGCTGTTTTAACATATTCTAGTGCCAAAGAGATCTCACAGATTCTCCAAACTGGAAGAGATCACCAGAATTGTTGTCTAGTTGAACTCATATATAAACAAAAAATCCTCACTACAGAACATCCAACAAGTAATTGGGTATGTCTTATTTCTTAGCCAATACCAAATGGTTTTGGTGACCGCTGCTTTATACTATAGTTTTAGATCAGATACAGCTAGGACACTTTCATTTGATTTTTTTTCCTTTAGTTCCCTTGAAATTCTTGACCTTTTGTTCTTCCATATGAATTTTGTTGGGTTTTTTAGGTCATTAAAATAGTTTCTTGGGAGTCTGATTGATATAGCACTAAATAAATAGATTAGATAGTATTGCCATCTTTATTCTATTCGCTGGGCCTATCCAAGAGCACTTAATATTTTTTCAATTGTTTAAATCTGACTTTATTTGTGTGGAAAGTGTTTTGTAGTTTTGCTCATATAGTTCCTGATTTTCCTTTGGCAGATAGATTCAATTGAGTATGTTTTAATCCAGCTCTTTCTTGAAGACCACCAGAAGTTAGGAACAACTCACTATCTCCTAAGAAAGCCCAATTCACTTCTGGATAGTTCTGAGGTTTTCTGGGTAATAGAAACATTGCTGAAATTAAAGGGTCTAGTCTCTCAAGATGAATCCCTAGTAGAGAGACAACATCCAACTGGAGGCACAAGTTCTAATTTACATTAACAAAAAACAATAATTCCATTACTCTACCTGTTATAGATGGAGATTAGAGAAACAAATTGAAGGGAATGAACAGGTAAAAAAAAAAAAAGAAAAAGCAGGGCTCTAAATATAATAGCTACAGGTCTTAGTGTAAACTCATACCCATAATCCACCGTATCCCCCTTTTGTCTCTGGGACTTAGAAGCCTTGGGGACCTTGAGTTGTCATAGAAGAGACTTGGGGGTGGGGGAGAGGAAGCCATAGCAGAAATTCTCCTCTTCTCTGCAACTATACACATCAGACATCTCTAATTAGACAGCAACAAAATTTTATTAATAGGATGGACATTATGGAATGAGCTTGTTATAAATGGGCCCTGTCAGAGCCTTATTCAGCTACCAAATGAGTATTCTCAGTTCAGTGCTCTCATCTGAGGCATCACGCCTGGTGCTGGATAACAAATGATTGCTATTAACCGTATTGTTAGTAATGATGGCTGAAAACAAACAAAAACCCATAAATAACAGTCTACAGAAAAATTAACCCATAAACTTGATAGATATCCAGCTGAGAAATAATAAATGACACTTTGGGGCCTGCTGGGAGAAGCTAGTGGTTTTTGTTTTCCTCTCTGTCATTAACACATTTTCTGTGCTAAAAATTAGATTCTGATATATAATTATCAACGCTCCCAGATATTAATTCTGCTATCGCTCCCTCGGTTTCTCTGCTGGCTGGCTATAATGTTATTCACAGATTACTCTGAGAAAACACATCAAACACTTAACAGAACAGGTCAAAGTGACAAGCAGCTTTTGCTGACAACACCAACCTGCACTGTCTTTTTTTTTTTAAGCCAGGGACACAAAACAAATTTCTCATATTAATTAACTTGGGTTCCCTTCCAGCTAGCACAGGCCTGTGCTATGTAATGTGAGGTAAGCAAATTCCCTACTGTCTTAATGAAGGCTGTTGAGAAAGGGAAGAAGTGACAAAAAATTATCTGGCATTTATAACATTCAAGGTTTCCGTTCATTATCATCTTGGGGGACAGGGGAAGGATGTTCTGTTTGGCACAAAGTCTTTGCTTGGCCTTTTCCTGTTCTCTTCTCCCAAGGAACTCAGGATGGAGAGTATTGCGTTCTTGAAGGTACATAAAGTTGAGCATGAATGCCAAAGACCTATCTCAAAATGAGTCAGGTTCTGATCGTGGAGGACACAGCAGCAGTAACTCCAGGAAGGACTCTTCCTTATTAAATATGGCAACTTCTCTGCAAATTGCTAGACCTGACTGAGCATACGACCACTTTACTTGACGCTAAAGAACTATTAACCAGACCAAGAATAAAAAGGGAAATTCACCAAAGTCCCTTCCCATTTTCCCTATGGAAGGCAGAGATTTAAATATAATAGTATGAATGTATACATACAGAGAGACACAATTACATTTCCTGTAGACAGGAAAACTTCATTTCAAATCCAGCTCAGAGACTTCTTGGCTGTATGATACATAGATATACACACATATACACACACACACATATATACACATACATGTATATGCAATACATATATACATATCTATAAAATTGCAATTATGGAAAAAAGTGGCATTAGATTCCATTCATAATATTAATTGAATCAACTAGCATTTATTAAACACTTAACTACAGGCTCCCCACTCTGCTAAGTGCTGGGAGTTATATAACAATAAATACAAAAAACAGTCCCTCTTCTTAAGGAGCTTCCACTGGGGAGGGAAGGGGGGAAGAGAGACCACAAGCTTGAAATTAAATACAGATATAACATTTATAAGATGGATACAAAGTAAATACGGGAAGAGGAGGGCCTGCTAATAATAATCATGGTAACAATTTGCAGAGCATTGTAGTTCTGTGTAAAGTGGTATTCGTCACTAATAACAGTTTCCTCCGATGTCATGTTTGGAGAGCCATCAATTTCAAGAAAAATGCCAAACATAAATAATATGCAAGTACCTCCTTGAAAGGCCTAATTTCTGGGCAGCCCTGTTACATTGTGGGATTTACTTTTTATTGTTCTTTAAAATAGGGGGAAGGTAAATGGCAAAAGATGAGCGGACAGCAAGAAATTTTAGGGAAAATGGAAGAGGAGGAGGAATATTTTGTCTCACTAGAGTCTATAGTAGAATTGGTGAGCAGCACAATTTTCTTAATTGAAAAAAATTAATAAAATTGGAATTCTAACCATTTTAATAGGTTGAGCTCCCACCAGGGCAAAGAAGTAATTTCTTATTTCAAACAAACAGCACAGGAAAAAAAAAAAAACAATTTGAACCCATTTGTTTTCTCTCAAAAATGGTAGTGAAAAAAAAGAGGGGGTCCTGTAGGCAACTGGATTTTAGAATCCGGGCAGAAGAGGTACAATCTGGGAGACAATGGATGGCTCTATGCTGCTGGAGAGAGCAAAAGAAAATGGAGGATGGTGTTTGGGCCACCAATTTAGCCAACATCCTTTGGTTACAGCTATGGGAACCATCACCTCCCTTCCACCGGCTGTCCTTGCCCATCTCCCTCGGGCCCCTTTAACTATTTATCCTCCTCTCCAAATATTATTTATCAAATGGGGGGGAAAGCCCACAATTCCACGGGGCCCCTCTAATCCCCTCGTCTTGTCCAGGGATCACGGCCGGCTTGATGACAAGAGTCTAAACTGCAAATCCCACACATCCCATGCACTACATTTTCTCCCGTATCTGGCATTGTGATATTAAATAACTATAAAACTCGAAAGCCAAAATAACTAAATCACCTGGCAGCCAATTTCTGAGAGTTAAACCACAAACCCGGAAAATGGTGGAGTGTGTTGAAATAATGTAAAGGAAACCCATAAATTCAAACTTTATGTTCTGTAAAGAACAAATATGAAAAAAGCATCAAAATAATGAAAGATTGTTTATGTATTCTGGCATGAAATGGGAATGTGTTATGAGAGGGAGCGCGGCGGCAGAGACAGATCGACAAAGCTGACAGTGTGGTATTCATCCTCGGCGGCGCGGCGGCCGACGTCCCGCTAGTGTCAGCAGACAGCGCAATAAATCAAGAGCTCTCGATGCTGTACCTACAGCTTATTACATCCAAGATGACAAATAAATAATAATCCCTGTCAGAGCGGCCCTTTGCTCAAGGATTGAGCCTGAAACCTTTGGCTCATCACTCCTCATCTTAAGTGAAAACACTAGAACTGGGGAATTGGAGGCCACGGTTTGCTAAGCTCATGAAACACAAAACGAGCCGGGCAGGGGAACGCGGACTAAACAAGTTAAGGTCAAGAAGTAAGAAAGGATAAACATTTAAATAATCCTGCCTGAGAGGTGGCAAAATGGGAGTAGCAGGGCCGCCTAACTGGGCCTCCTAATCAGCGAGGGAGGGCTGGGGGGAGGGAGGCAAGGGGACGAGAAAGTCCAGCATCAGCATCCCCAGAGCCCCTCCCATCGCCTCCGTGTAGAACACCGAGTGCTGCCCAGCAGGCCGTGATCCGGGAGACGAGGTGTGGGGATTAAAGGGGGCCATCGCAGACAGGGCTCTTGTCTTCGCCCCCCTCCTCCCGAGGACGTATTATTTGGATAATGGAAGAGTTAAAGGGCCCTGAGGGAGATGGAGAAAGACAGGCACTACAAGCTCTGTCTGAAGGTAGGTACTGCTTCCTACGCCGCTCGTTCAAAAGTAGGAAGAGTGAATTGAATTCATTCATTTAGTAATCGGGAGCACTTAGCTTTTTTTTTTTTTTTTCCAGGCTCTGATTTCAAATTCTAAGGCCTACTTCTGAAATCAATCAATCAATAAGCATTTATTAAGTGCCTATTATGTGCCACCACTCTGTTAAGCACCGGGTCTGCCCTTACTCACACCATCACTTGTTCCTCACCTTCATTATCAGACTGAGTCATAGGAAAAAGAAGGGCTAACACCTGTCTATTGACCCTCGCTCTTTCTTCCCCCTCCCTCAGGAGCAGAGGTCTAAATAAAACTAGAAGAGATCTAACTCTGGGGACAGCTAATCCAGCACCTTCATTTTCCAAATGAGGAAACTGAGCCCTGGAGAGATGAAAGGAAATAATATTAGAGCCAAGAAGGGTCTCCTAACCCTCAGGGCTCCAGAGCCTTTACATTTTTTTCACCTTACTAGTGTCATTTGAGCTGGGCTTTGAGGTCTGTCTTGAAGTTTATATAGGAGTATACCTCCAGTCCCTTCCTCCCTTCAGATTTGACAAAGTGATTGAATAGTAAGTTATAGGCATTGGGCAGGCCTATCAAGAGAGCCTAGGTCTAAACCTTCCTTGGCTATTTACTTTAATCATGTTGGTCAATCAATAAGAATTTGTTAAATCATTGTCCTAAAGATTGGGAATACAAAGAAAGGCACAGACAGTCCCTGCTCTCAAGGAGTTCACAATCTAGTGAATATGTCTCTTAATTCTGAAGAACTTCTATTTTCTCTCACTCTTTGCTAGTTAGGTGGATGCTCCCTTTAAAGACCTTGGAGAAGACTTGACACCTCCCCCTAATTCTTATTTCTAGCTTTCCATATTTACTATCCTAATATTCAAGGCTCTCCACAATCTGACTCCAATCTCTCTCTCTGTTCTTACTTCATATCACTCCCTTTCAAATGTCCTGGCCAACCTGGATTATCCAGGTTGTTCCCTCACCCATGTAACCATCTCTTACCTCCGTGTATTTATACAAGCCATTATCCAGGCCACCTACACCTGTCAGAATCTTTATATTCCTTCAAAACTCAGCTCAGACACCACCTTCCTACAGACTTCTCTGATCTGCCCAGCTGATCTCTGCTTAAATTTTCCTCACAACTTTCTGTGATCTCTTCTTTGTCTCTCTTAACTCTCTCAATTATATTTATATGCTTATGATATTTCCCTCAGAAGAACTTGATCTTCTTGTGAGAAACATTTTCTTGGGCACTAACCAGCATACAATAATAAATACTTAATACATATTTGTTAAATTGATTTTATTCATTTACAAAATTATGTTTAAATTCATATCAGGTCCTAGCTTGATTATCTAGGGAAAGTTATCTCCCTCCCTGTCCACAATTTTCCAGTTTTTTTTAATTATCTTTATTATTTTATTTTGTTATATTTTATTTATATATTTGTTTATTTTATTATTTATTCCTAAGAGATGAAGAAGATGAAACCATCAAAGATAGATCAGCAATAATCCATTCCTCAGTGTGAGAAACTATCTCTATAAATACATATGTGTTTATGTGTATGCATGTGAATATATATACTAAATACATATGTATATATTAGAGATATGCTAGATGTAAGCACTATACATAATATACACATACATTATATATAATATGTATATGCAATGTATATATATATATATATATATACATATATACACTAGCAGATATAAATAAGTAAATAAATAAGAGATAATGAGTAGGCAGCAGTGAGATGTGAATTTCACTATTTCCCAAAATTTCCATTCAATTTCTCAACCTGATTCTTAGGGTTGAGGTGGGGAATTTAAACTCAAAAGGTGTTTCAGAGTCCAACTCTCTCCAATTATATATCCACATAAACCTAAAATCAATTCTCTTCCCCATTCATTCTGATAGTCCCCTTTTGACAGACTTTAGGCGGGACACGTGAAGTTTTCAACACCATTTAAAAACTAAAAGTAGAAATAAATCCAAGTTTTCCTTATTTGCAATGGATTATACACAACAGTTCTTAGATGGGTCCATAAACAAAGGTTTTTTTTTAATATTTTGATTAATGTATTTCAATATAACTTGTTTCCTTTGTCATCCTATAACTTTTATTTTGTGTATCTTAAAATATAATTCTAAGAAAAGGTTCATGGGCTATAGCACATGTGACAGTTACTAGAATGTTCTTTTTTACTGTAGACTTAAAAACAATAGGCTTTTTTAGTTTGCCTTGATATTTAGGTAAATTTACCTTCTATCCTACTCTTTCACTCTCCATTATTTCACCAAGTTCCATCTTTTTACACTAAGATTTGATCCCTCTTTGTAATAGTCAATTTGCTTCCTTATTTTTGGTTCCTTCTACTTCATTTGGCAGAATTTCAAGCACACAGTATTAAATGTACCACTTTTGATTTTCATGGGCTATTGCAATAGCTAGAATTCTCTACAGGGACATACTCACACCCAAAAGACCACTTATGGCATCAGATTTAACAAATCCAGACATGCAGTTCAGTCTAGTTTCTGAAGCCTGAGAACTAGAAGGTGTTTAACTAGGTTTTGAAAAGACAACAGATAAAGGGAAAGGAGGATAGAATGATGATATTCATGATAATGATGATGAAGATGGCAGTGTTATTTAAACAATGCTTTAAGGTTTGAAAAGAATTTACACAAACTATTCCATTTGATCTTCCCAATAATCCTGGGAGGGAGGTGGTATTTTTATTTTCATTTTACAAGAAAGGAATCTAAGGCAGATAGCAATTAAATTACTTGTCCAAGGGCACAAATCTAGTAAATGTCTGAAGTTGGATTTGAACTCAAGTGTTTCTGCCTCCAGCTCTAGGACTTAATCTGCTTTGCTACCCGGCTGACTCTATTGAGCCCATGGTCAGCAGAAGCTAGTTTCACTGATATTCATGCCCCCGGATGTAACACAGCCAGGTAAGAGGAGAAATTACAGTTTAATAAGTATTTTAAATGCTATCTTCAGGGATGGACAAATATATTGTCCCTTAGTCATCTCCCCATCATCAAAGAGGTCAAATCTATCCCACCTAGAATGGACAGCCTCTGCTGTCATCCTTGGTAGTACACACTCCCTGTGGTATACCTAGATACCTCTCTTATAATCGTAAAACTGCTGTCTTAAGTATCTGTTGACTTGGAATTCTGCCTAGAACACATTCCTAGGGACCTCTATTGCTTCCATCTGCCCATTTGATGCTTTGGGGACTGACCCTAAAACCCTGCTCAATTTCCAGTTTGCCTTATCAGCTTAAGAGATGAGGTAGGAAAAAAGCTGTAGGGTAACTATCAGATACTCTTTCCATCTTCTGGAACATAATTATCTATTTTTTTGCATTTTTTCTCTGAATATCACTTCTACCCTCTGTACCTCTTCCAAAAATAAAGCCCAAACCCAATACTCAAAAACAATCTCTTGTTATCTCTAAGGTTCCTCAAGGTCAAACATTCTATGGTTCTTTCCCATTTTATATGGGCCATTGATATTTATTTTAAATGAATTTTTTCATTTAAATGAATTTTTACCATTCCATTAGATGGTTCCAGAGTCATCTCCCATAACATACAAACAAACAAATAACTAAGTAAACACCAGCAAGAAGAAGATTATAATGACCCTTATTCCTTTTTTTTTTCCTCAGGTAACATGCATCCATCAGGAAACTATGGGATGATTTCTTCAATAGTAGCTACTAATATAGCTATCATGTTCCTGGACCTAGCATGGCACCCAACACAAAGTAGATATTTAATAAATGACTGTCAGCTTCCATTCCTGGGAGTGGAAAACACGGGGTACCCATGTTAGTCTAAAACAATTTGAGAATGACACTAAATAATGTAAAACTAAATACCTTTTGAGTTGAGAAATCAAAAAGCTGGGATTCCACTAATGTAAATAAATACAACCCATCTTTCTCTTAGTAGATAAGTCATAGATACTTGCCCAAATCTTGTACAAATTAAGTGACTTTATTGTGATTACTTAAATCTTAAGCAATCCAAGGCTGGAACTGAATCTAGCTCTTCTTAACTCTAATACTAATACTCTACCTATCAGTCAATACTGCCTCTTTGAGGCATGTTTATCAATGGAAATGAAAAGTATTCTGAGTTGAAGTAGATTTCTGATATGGCAAGAGTTCTTCATTTGGGTTCCAGGAATTTTTAAAAAGTGATACATGGATAGATAGATAAATATAAATAATTCATAGATGGATGATGGATAAGTATATACTACAAATATATATATACTATACACATACTTCTGTATATTCATATATACTTGTATGTATATGTATATATCTTATATATACATGTGCATATATAATTGTTTCTGAGAATAAGTCTCCTTATCTTGTGGGGGCCATTCATAGACCCAGTTCCTCCACTGATCATCTCAGAAGCTTTTACTTTCTCTGTTTCTGACTTGGGCTGGCTCATCCTCCCTTAGGCAGCTAGGTAGATCTCTCTTCCCCAAGACTTACTTATCATATTGGTACCAAAATTAATCAGGACACATAATTGACTTAATTCTACTGCATCTCAAAACTCCCAAGCTCAAATGACCTACCAGCTTCAACTACACCCTGCCCCCAACCTCTATTCTAGAATATACACAGACACATTTATACATACACATATACGAGATAAATAGATAACCATATTTTCAATCATATTTCAGTATAATTGGTTCCCATATCATCCTACATATTTTTATCCTTGTGAAGATATTATTTTGAAAAAAAAGAGTCCCTAGAAAACTAGACTGCCAAGGGATTCTGCCTCACACACAAAAAAAAACTTCCTATATGTCAACCATCTTACTAAGAAAAGAGTCTTTAGATGGGAACATCATAATGTCAGAATTGTTAAGGTTTTAGTATTTTGTTAACATATATTTATTGAAAG
Source organism: Sminthopsis crassicaudata (assembly GCF_048593235.1). NCBI lineage: Eukaryota > Metazoa > Chordata > Mammalia > Dasyuromorphia > Dasyuridae > Sminthopsis > Sminthopsis crassicaudata. The sequence goes on from NC_133618.1 coordinate 654,201,883, forward strand.
CAGACCAAAGGTTATTTAGCTTTAACTGAGTTAACTTGCCAAAAGAGAGGAGGAAAGAATAATAATGGCAATCAGTTGAAATAAGCATGGTAGCTATTGTCTAAGTGTTCTTTATATAAACACGATAATTCCATTAATACCCATTGAATACATTTCTAACAATACACCAGGAGGTTACTACTGAACTGGAAAAACCCCAGAATCCCACTAAGAAAATAATGCCTATTTCAGGTACGCTACTCTAACTGACTTAAATTATTATGGATGTGCTTCATACTTAATTACCTTTCTAAAATATGTTGGGGTATTTTGTCATAAACTCCCGTGCCGCACACCTAAACACTGCTCAGAAATGCAACCCCTTGGCTAATGTTTTTATCTGAATTACTTATTACCCAATACAGCACACATCAACATTTTCTAGAAACCAGAACTGGGCTCTCTGCATTCCCTCCTCCCCAATGCCAGTCACTGTGGGGAGCATTTAGTTATAAATTGTCTTTCAATAAAAGTAAAGGCTCCCAAAACAACAAAATGAAAAGACACAGCAGCCTAAATCAAGGGAAGTCAATTTCCACATGCCGATCCTAAATATTTCATGGCCCTATTTTATTCTGACATTTGTAGATGACTAAAGTGTTACAAAGGAAATAAAATGCTGATTAAAGAGTTCACTGTCATAAAGGTTACTGAATTGTAAATGGCCCTTTCCATCTTCCTGTTAATAGGTACCCAGCTGTAAACATCATGAAGGATGTGACGGGAGGCCTGCTCTGCTCCTTTAGGAGTCGTATATACATTAATCACTGAATCACCAAGCCATGCTTAATTGCATGTTGTATATCACACAAATCCATGGTAAGTAGAAGGGAACTCATTATTGCTGCTTTATAACTACTGGGTACTCCTCATTTTAACCTCCTCACACCTGGGACACTTTGTTGCTTTACAACAGGAACGCTGGGAACTGGATGAAGGCACTAATTGCAGTCAGCCTGGAGAGGGAAACCGAGCCTAGGTGGGGCCCACACCCACTGCTGGTGGCCCTGGCTTTTACAGCCAAGTGCAGCGGATATCCCACCCCCAAATCCATCCCCTCTAAGGGAGAATTGGTGAACCCCATTCCTCCTTGAGAGTTTACAGAACTGTTTAAATGATAAAAAAAAAGCCCACAGTATATTTTGCTTTGACAAAATTATTGATTTAAATCCCATACAATAGCACAATACTATTTAAAGGTCAAGCCAAGAAAAATGAGTTTACACCCGACCAGAGCCAAGCTTATCTGTCATGAAAGTGTAATGATGTGTTTATTCCTTCACTATTGTGTGTATATTTTTCAGGAAGATATAATAGTCTACTTGTAGGTGAAATCTGCTCTCAAATGGGAATTTCAGGAGATATTTACATTTCAGATCGTAAGGGCTGATATCTTGGGCCTGGATACCCATTTCCTGGTATTTAATGGCCCCTGTTTATTTACTCTGCCTGAGAATCACTGCTCTCCCTCCTCAGGCCAAAAATTATTTCTCAGGGCCTACAAATCATTGCCTTTTTCCCTCTCCCCCTTTCAAAGAGGTAAAGACACAAATTGAATAAGGAGGGATTTCAGATTACTTGGATTTCTGACATTTCTGTTTGTCCTTTTACTAGTCAACGAGATAGCAATAAAATGCTCTGACTCCATCGCCTTGTAGAAATATCCATCATCATAGGATCTCTGTGTGTGTATACATATATTTTCTCTTTTAAAAAATTGGTCAACTAATTCAAGGCAGATTTTCCTTCTTTTGATACCTCCTCTCCCAAAAGGGCCTTCTCACTTGCCCTCATTTTATACAAGAGCCTTTGGAATAGGGGAGACTGTGGAAGCTAAGCCAATAAGAGATACAAATAATCCACACACAATAACATCATAGCTGACAGCCTTACCCTATAAGAAAGTCCAGGAAGCCCCTAGCCTGTGATCTGGAACCTTGTGCTGGGAAGAATCTTGGCTCGGTATTCCTCAGAATTCTTGCCATTGGCCCTCTATTATCCACGGACCACTTATCTCTTCTTTAACTCCAGAACCTGTGTCTCTCATCATCTCCCTGTAGCTGCCAACTCCCTGGGCATATTTCTGTATATTATCATCTCTGTGAGCAACAGCAAGGGATGATGATGGAAAGCAGACATTTTTGTTGGCACATCCAGTGAAAAGTTTTGCAAAAGAGGAGGTTGAAGTCCCTAGCCAAAATTTAATTCAAATTTAAATGAGAACTGGGAGCTAACTCTAATTGTCCAGATTTCCTGGGTTTTCCCATGATAATAGATGACTAAACCTGGGTTATCTAAGAGTGGCCCATGACTAAGGCAAATTTTCATTTTTCATAGACATTTCCATTATTATATGCCTTCACTTCTATGTCAGAATATGTTGTACTCTCATCATTTCTGGGGAATAAAAATTGACATCATTTTGGTCTGTGTTTCTGAAATAAGATATTTATATGTTTAAATTCACCTTTGTTATTGAATCACTGTCATGTCTAAACTGGTTATTATGGGGATTATATTTCCTCTGCTCCTCTTCCATCACTCCCCATGGAAAACCTGGAGTTGGTTGTACATGAATCTTCTGTCATTCTATTAGTGACATTTCTCCTGCTCCTTTTTCTAGCCTCCCAAATTCAAATACATTACTAACTCAAGCTGCCTTTCTCCAATAGATTACTAGGATCTTCACCTCCACTGACATCACCCACTCTCCTGCAATCTCCATCCAAAACACACACACACACACACACACACACACACACACACACACACACACACACACTCTTTGAATGAATTTTTATCTTCTTGATCAAATATGTTTTTTTTTTTCATTTGAGTCTATTTCATCGCTTCAGCAGTCAACATCCATGTATAAAGGTAAATATAATACTTTTAATTAATACTTTATTATTAATTTTTATTTAAATAAAATATTTTATTTTTTTACTAATACTTTTTATTTTCAAAATATATGCATGGATAATTTTTCAACACTGACCCTTGCAAAACCTTGTGTTCCAAATTTTCCTCTCCTTCCCCCCATCCCCTCCCCTACATGTCAGGTAATCCAATATATGTTCACATGTTAAAATATATTTTAAATCCAATATATGTATACATATTTATACAATTATCTTGCTGCACAAGAAAAATCAGATCAAAAAGGAAAAAAAATGAGAAAGAAAACAAAATGCAAGCCAAAAGGAAAAAAATGAGAAAGAAAACAAAATGCAACAAAAAAAGTGAAGAAACTGTTATTTGATCAAATATCTTTTGGTATCCCTCTATTTCAGAAATAAGCAGGACCAGAATCTAGACTCACATTTTTCCTGCTAAGAGCATCTGAATGCCCTAAGATATTAGCAATCAGAAGAATGAAAACACCTACACATAAACCACTCCCTTTCCTTATCCCATAGCAGTATCATTACTGGGATCTTTAGCATTAATTCGGCCGTAGAAAAAGAAGGTATGATAGCATCCCCTTACTACTATTACTACAGGTCAAATCCAGAATGTCTGCCTCTCAATCTACCTTATGTTTCTGCCAAATAGAATCATTCACCTTCTCTGTATTATCTGACACATGCCAGTTTGGAGTGTAATGGACCTGGAGGGACAAAACACTGGAACAATGTAATAGATTAGAAAGAGAATTAACTTTGGAGTCAGAGGACCTGGGTTAAAATCCCACCTTTGGTATTCCTTACCTTTGTATCCTCAGACATGTCACTTAAATTGCTTGGGCCTCCCCTCAGTCTCCTTTTCTATGAAACGTCTCCTCCAGCTCTGGATCTCTGACCCTTCCTATCTCTTTAATGTCTGTGTCAGACCTTCAAACCCCACGGGATGTCTATTTTCCCCTTATCCTGTATCACGATTTATCCCTGAAGGAATGGGGCAGAGGAATCCTAGTCAGGAAGTCTACAACCAGTATAAAGTAGTTTTGTAGGTGGCAAGAAATCTAACATGCTCATGATCTCAAAACTTTCATAGATTAGCAGATCTCAGGAAACATCTCTAAGTAGGCTGAGCAATGTAGAATCAGTTCATACGGATGGTATAGACCACCTTTATTAACTCAGCTCCTTTTGACAACAACCACTCATGAAAAGCTGAGATGATAAAATAGTCCCCTGAAACAGGGATTCTATATTAATTTGTAGATTTCCAAACCATTATCCTTCTTCTTAAAACCAAGAACCAAACAGAGAATGACCAATGAACCCATTCAAATCAAAACCAGACTTTCATATTTTCTAAATTCCCATTTCCCAAATTAATTTGGCCACAGGATACAATAGCATTTGAAATATATCAATGGGATCCAAGTATGGTAGTCAGGCAGCTGAAGAGTATGGAGTAACCCTGAAACAAAAAAATTGGGGAGGAAAGAGTGGGGAATTTGAAACATCATGAGGAAATAAAATCTGTTTTTCTCCTAAAAATTACCACAAACAATATTTTTGATGGACACATAACTTTGTCTTTCATATTTAAAAGAGGAAAATACCATAATAATTAAATTCACTTATGTACCAACTATTTCCTGACTAGTAAATGACCTGGTACCATGGAACAGGAAACAGAATAGGAGATGCTGTTTTAAGATTGCTGATTCAGAACAAAAGTAGATGATCAAGATAGTATTCAGAACCAACCAATATTCCATTTGTCTCTGTTGAAGAGAAATCATCCTTAACAAGTAAGTGCTCCTCCACACTTATTGTACATGATGATTATGTACACCCTAACCCTAACCCTCTTGGCAACCCTTATTCCTTAAACTCTTTGAAAAATCTAAGAACTGTATATGTATCCACAATACTTTAAATAAAAATCAGATAAATGTTTAACTTGACTTCCCTACTTAGACTTCAGAGGCAAAACACAGAGGGCAGTGGAAGCTTAGAAGGCAAAAGTCAAAAGGCATAGAAGCAATCCTCATCAATGGAGAAATGTAATTAGGACTCATAATACAGATCAATCATGTATGTATCATGTATCATACACAGAAATTTATGACTGTTATGGAAAAACTCAAAGAAGTATATGTAATATCATGGAAAAATGAACTAACAGGATATCAAGAGATCTTAGGTTCTCATTCTGAATTTGCCACTAACTAGTTATATGACTTTGGGCAGCTCGTTTAACCTCTCGAAATCTTAATTCCATCATATGTTGGGAATAGAGATTATTAGTCCTTAAATTCCTTTTGAAAATAAATAATACAAAAATAAATAAATAAATAATGCATTGAGTTAGTAGATTCTAAGCTTTATGAAGGCAAGAATTATAAGGTTTGAGGGGTTTATAATCTCTATAGCCCCAGAACCTATTATAATTTTTGTCTCATGGCAAACATTTAACTAATATGTACTTGATTAAATAGAATTGACAAATTATTCCCTGCATTGTTCAATATCTAGATCTAAACTGAATTTACCAATCTGTTCTCTTCATCTTAAAGAGGAAAGGAGTGGGGGTCAATACAACATTTCTGCAATGAAAGAATTCTAATAAGGATGACTAATAATAATCAACAATCCTATTTTATAACTTAAAACACTCACAAAAAAATAATGTTGTGCATTGAAATAGCTCCACATATGTTTCAAGGTTCTCTACCATTTTCACAGAAAACAAATTCGGCATACACAAAGTTGAAGCCACTCTTTACTCCATACATCCCTTATATTAGCTAGTAGAATTTCCTTTAAAGGAAAATATGGAAGGAATTAGGTCAAGGAAATCTGAATTCAAATCCCACTAAGCAGTATAGCAATGAATAAATAATTTAAAGTATCTGAGCTTCAATTTCCTCAGAATAACTGTTATTGTATGGTCCAAAGAAGATCATGATTATGCTGCTCTGCAAAACCATAAAATAGATATAAATGTCAATTTGCTATCATTTCTGATCTGCAGTGGAGTAGAGGTAAAAAAAAAAAAAAAAAAAAAGTTAGATCCTGTTAAAATAAAAAGTGATGTCATGATTATATGAGTCATGAATTTAATACAATTCAAAGAAAAAAAGTTATATAATGTTTTACATAGTATTGGTCAGATTCATAAATTGCTCTAGGTTATAAGAGATAATATCTGCCCAAGTAAGAAGATCTCTGAGTATACTACAGTGAAAGACTTTGGGAACAAGATGAAAGAGTAAACAAACAAGAGTACTGAAAAGAGTTCATGAAGTATTGTTAAAAAAAAAAAAAAGTGAAGGAACTGTCAGACTATAAGCATTTATTAAGCACCTACTAGGTGTCATACACTATAATAAGCCCTACTTTGTCAAATAGGAAGACAATGGTTTTTAAAAACAAAGAATTTTTATGCATAAGTATATTCAAGTAGATAGTGGTATAACTGATATATTCTTTAGGTTCATAAAGCTTTTAGTACGTGCAAGTATCCTGACCATGAGAAAATTATTTAACTTCTCAGTGCCCCTCCAAGACCATTAAGTTGTGGACAAAACTGCATCAATGGAGGTATTTTTCATTCAGGGAATTCCTTAACCGCAGAAACTGTAAATTTGGACCCACCCAAAAAAATCAAATAGGAAAATTATTCAGGAGACAAACTAGCTGAGAGAATAGTAAGAGGATACAAATTAATATCTGTATCCACTCTATTTAAAAGTAACCAATTTACAGTTTCCTGAGTATGACTAATTGATCAATATTTAGAATGTGCAACTTGCTTTTAAAGTAAGGAGTTCTCTTCTTCTGAAACTCTTGACTGGAATAGTTTATGGATGATCCTGTTGTTAAGCAGAGGGACAGATTCTATGACCCCAAAAGGCCCTTCTCAGGGCCTACACTGCCATGGAGCTTGCATGCCTCACTTACAAGATACAGGAAGTGGAGCAAATGTGCGCCACGCACCGTGGACAACTGGGAGGCCTGGATGACACTGATGGAAGAATGTGCAATTGAATTAGCAGATAGAGAGTGACTGTCATCGATAATAATTTCTTATTATGTTTGGGCATCTACATGCTGATCAATGTGAGGCAATGGGCAGTTCCTTATATCCAACATAAATCATTATCGATTGGTATACCAACTCCTGGATATAATCAGGAACTATAGACAAGGGGGGCAATATTATCTTAAATACATGAGTCACTCCTATCTACAGCCTACCTGGCATTTGGAAAACAACAGCATTCCTGCTGTCACTCCTGTTGTTATTGATGATGGGAGTGGTGGTGGATGCTGAGTTTAGGAGGGAGGGTGGTTGTAAGTGAATAAAATAGCCCTGGATGCAACCTCCACCTGAGAGATTCCTCGTCCTATTAGAGATTAAAAATGGGAATTCTCTCATACCCATATTGGATTCCTGTGTGCAAATGTAGGACTTGGCAACATGCTGCTCTTAATCTGATTTATGCACCAATTTATTTTATACATTAGGCACACTGTATGCAGCCTGACTGATGCATAAAAATTTCATGCAAAAAAGGACTTACTCTCATACAACTGCCTTTCAGTTATTATTACCTCTTGTGGTTAGCATCATACGGCAGGTAGGACAAATGACTCCATACACCAAATGCATTTTGCCCACTATACAAACATTCTGATCTGTTTCCATTTCACCTCAGTTCCAACTTTGCTGAGCTAAAAAGCGCTATCTTTTAGAGCGACTGAATCTTCACTTTCTGAAATCCCTTTGGCATTGCAAAAATCCACTTATGCAGAAGACTCAGACATCCCATGTTCATTGAGTGTGAATAAATAATCTACAGATTCAGAGATACAGATGTAGATATATAAAAGCTACATGTGCATTTATAGCTCTATATCTAGATATAGAGTGTATGTGTATATATAGAGAGAGAGACAGAGAGGAGAGAAAGACAGAGACAAAGAGAAAGGCAGAGACACAGAGAGATAGAGACAGAGGAGAAATGCACATATACATATACAGTAGGAAATATTTGTTCTGGGTTCATTTTTATCAGTATTCAGGTTTTTCCTGCATGAAAGAAACAAAAAAATATTTTTGCATCACTTTTATAATTGAGAGAGAAGAGAAACACACACACAGAGAGAGAGAGAGAGAGAGAGAGAGAGAGAGAAGAAATGCACATATATTTGTTCTGGGTTCATTTTTATCAGTGTTCAGGTTTTTTTCCTAAATAGAAGAATCAAAATATATTTTTGCATTACTTTTATAATTAAGAGAAAGAGACAAACAGAGAGAAGAATGGCACATATATGGTAGGGGATATTTGTTCTAGTTTACTTCTAACAGCATTCACTTTTTTTCCTTCATGGAAGAACCAAATATATTTTTGTATCTTTTACAATTTACAATTAAGAGAGAGAGAAAAATGCTCATACATGTATATGGTGAGGAGTATTTGTTCTGATTTTTTTTTATCAGTATTCAATTTTTTTCCTACATGGAAGAAGCAAAATATATTTTTGCATCACTTTTATAATTGAGAGAAAGAAGAAATGCGCTTATGCATATCTGGGGGGTAAGTATTTTTCTGGTTCATTTTTAATCAATATTCAATTTTTTTCATGCATGGAATAACCAAAATATATTTTTGCCTCATTTTTATGAGAGAGTTACAGAGAGAGACAGAGACAGAGAGAGAGAGAGAGAGAGAGAGAGAGAGAGAGAGAGAGAGAGAGAGAGAGAGAGAGAGAGAGAGAGAGAGAGAGAGAGAGAGAGAGAGAAGAAATGCATATATACATCAATGGTGGGGAGTATTTGTTGTTCTGGTTCATTTTTATCAGTATTCAATTTTTTTCACACGTGGAAGAACCAAAATATATTTTTGCATCACTTTTATAATTACCTTTTCAGGCATGTCTCACCAGAATATTACCAACACCCCCAAAATACACATACACGTATATATATATAGACACACAACCCCACCACATTTTCCGTAAGGTTTTGAGTTAGGAAAGAAAAAAAAAAATCAGCCTGAAAAAGCATCTTTCTGTATTTTCCTTTTATTAGAAGTCTCCTTTCATCCAGGAAATATGGGACCTGAAATAAATTGTACCATCCTGCCTTTTTTTTTATTCAAATCCTCGCCAGCGCTAGGCAGTATGCAAATGAAAACAGGTTGATAAATGACTGCCTGATATTTTCCAGACATTTTTCTCTCAGAAGTGCTCTAAACTGATGTAGCTCAAAGAGAATAAGGCGCATTAAGTCATTATATCAATTTTTGTTACCCAGATACTTCAGTCCCAGTTAAGAGCTGACAGGCGATATAAAACAAGGCAAGGGCATCATACGACTCCATCGATCAAATCTTGGCGTAGATAGATTGCCTATTACACAAATAGAAGCCGTAGCTTCAGTTTGTAGTTTTATGCTCTCCAATTAAAGGATAACAGGGTACTTTCCCATAAATCTGCTAATTGCAACAGAATTAATTTAACAAATTTCTCCAAGCACAGAGGAAACGGGGATTGGTTAAGCTAATGTAAAGTAGCACAGGTTGTCACAGAGCTCCCTCCATAACAGCCTTTTTCCTCTACCTGGATTGGGCAAGGTGTCACAAGTATTTAGCTCCATTGTGGGGCTCTGGCAACAGACAGCTGACAAGCACAAACCGGCGCACAAATAGTAGATCATTTCTTTGCTGTACTTTCTCCTCTCCCCCCTCCCCCTCCCCCACCCCAGAGCATGAAATAACTCCCTCTTTGCATCTAATTAATGCTCCTCTCCGAGCGGGGCTGTTTTTCTAAATCAGTATTACACCAGCCAAAGCATTATATCATGGAAAGGGCTCCCACAGCGGCACTCAGCAAACAATAGGAGTGATCTGCAAAAAATCATAGGAGCCTCCTGACTGCCTCTACCTGCCTCCCCACCAGCCCCTCTACTGTGGGGGGGAGGAAGGAGAGGAGAGACAACGGCTCCGAGGCTTATTATGCAGCAGGCACAGACAACACGGGGCTTCCTCTAACAGTTCAGCTGACCCATGGGCAGAAACAGCCCATCAGGAATGAGTGCTCTGGCTCCGGGAGAAGAAATGAGCAAAGTCGTTTTCCTCAGCAGAGAGGTGGAGGACCCCAGGAACAGAATGGCGCATACCCTGTGGTCACAGCGACTTTGTTCGTTGATTTTGCTTAGCTGTTTTTCTTTGTTACCTGAAAAGGTTTCACTGGATGGAGCATAAGGAGAAACTACTTTCACCTAATATCAAAAGGCATCAATAAAATTTCCTAAAGACAAACCAAATGAAAGAAATAACTTAGGAGGTGTGATTCCAAGAGACAACAAGAGCACCAATGGGCTTGGGAATTCCTTAACATAATGCTCTAAGTCTGGGGGTTTCTAAGCTGGGCCTGGAACTTATTTTATATATTCTCATTCATATCTCTCTCTCTCTCTCTCTCTCTCTCTCTCTCTCTCTCTCTCTCTCTCTCTCTCTCTCTCTCTCTCTCTCTCTCTCTCTCTCTCTCTCTCTCTTTATATATATATATGTGTATATATATATATATATATATGTTGTTCTATATATTCTAATATTTCAGTATAAATGGTTTTCTTTGACAGTTGGGAGGCCCAATAGAATGTGTCTTGGACTTTGAGTTAGGAACACCTGAATTTAAATCTCACTTCAGAGACTTAGTAGCTTTCACTTCTCTCTTGCTCAATTTCCCCATCTCTAGAACAGGGATAATAGCACCTCCCACAAGGGGTAGTTGTGATGCTCAAACAAGATAGTATATTAAAGGAGTTTGAAAGACTTAAAGGATATAAATGTTGAATATTATTATTACTAATTATTAGTACGCGTCCATAGCCTTCACCTTGTTGCCCAAAGGATCCATGACATATTAAAAAATTAAGTCATAAACCTAAACAGGTGATGGTTAAAAAAAAATCATGTATCTACTATTGTTTTGTTTGCCTCACCCCTACTCAGAAACATGGACTATCCTATTGAAAACTGGATAGCACTGGGAGAGGGGAGTTGAGAGTGACAGTTAATATAGTGCAAATAAGCGTCCCAGGTGACAAGCACCGGTCTACTTCTGGAACATCCCAGGTGTGTTTTCCTAGGACTTTCCTTTAAGTATATTTAAAGTACCTAAAACATCAACACCAAGGAAAAGATATAATAGGTAATACTGTATATGTAGCAAAGGATTTGACGAATATAAGGATGGGAGGTTGATTGAATAAATTAATCTAGTCATCTCAGCCCACTTAGAGTAAGTGATAAGATGCTCCTGTATCTCTGCCAGGTGAAAACAATCAATCAATCTTAATCATAGGCTTTAGTTTCAACCAACCAATCATTCACAGGCATTAGGCTAAATTGGAAAAGTCCTTGGAACTGAATTGACATTGCACATGAATTGTTTTTGGCCAGCTGAAGAAAACATACATAGAGGTTTTTTAGGGATGAACAACTGTTTTTCCTATACCATCTTACAAAATATACCTCTCTAAAGATATATTGAGGCTGGCTGTCCAAATTGATTCTTAGCTAACGATCTTGGAAGGGAAACACACTGGTGGGGGCTCATAGATCTATAGCAGGAGAAAAGACATCCCATTCCCACAACCCCATAAGACTACTCCTAGAACCTTGCAGTCAGCCTTTATCTTAGAAAGACTCATCAGTAAGAGTCGGGATTGTCACCCCAGAGTATGTGCTACAAATGCCAGTGCATTCAAGGTCTTCCACTGTACAGCTACCGCCTTATCTCATCTTATTTCCCTCCAAGCACCGTAGCCTCTGTTCAAAAATGATTATTTAAAGTTTGGCAAGTACTCTACATATATTTATTTATGTGAACCTCAAAACAACCCTTTCATGTAAGTACTAGAAGTATCATAAACCTTATTTTATTGGTGAGACAATGGATCATTTTCCTGTGGTCACCCAATAAGTGTCAGATAATGGGTTAGAACCAGAGTTCCTAATTCCAAGTCTAGCACTTTCCATACCATGTTCAAAGAGTTAGCTTGGGGACCTAAAGACAAAAGAGTTGTACATTTTTTGCAGCAGCAAAGAATTCAAAACAAAATAGATGTGAATGATTGGGGAACAGCTAAACAAATTGTGTGTGTATATATATATATATATATATGTATGTATGTATGTATGAAATGAGATATTAATAATAAAATTTATTATTTATTATTAAAATTATTTATTATTAAATTATTTATCAAATTTTATTATTTAAAAAATCCTGAGCAAGGTGGCTCAGTGATTAGAATGCTAAGCCTGGAGTCAGAAAGATCTGATTTCAAATACAGCCTTAGATACTTGTTAGCCATGTGGCCCTGGACAAGTCACTTAAGCCTGTTTGTCTTAATCCACTGAGGAGAAAATGGCAAAACACTCCAGTACCTTTTCCAAGAAAACCTCATGAACAATATAGTTCATGGAGTCACAAAGGTGAGATCTTGCTGAACAACTGAACAACAAAAATAATAAATATGAAGAATTCAGAGGAGCATTGGAAGACTTATAAGAACTGATGCAAAGGGAAAAACTAGGAAAACAATAAACAGACAGTGACAATATGGTAACTGAAACAACAACATAATTGAATGTTTGGCTTTTTGTTTTGTTTTGTTTTTTTATAGTGACCATCCTCGGCTATGAAAAAGATGTGAAAAATGTTTCTTTCTCCCTTCCCTACAGAAGTGAGGGATGACAGGTATGAAATGTTACATATACAATCTAACTTGATTAATTCATTGCTTCTTCTGAACTGCTTTTTTCCTCATTTTTAAATACTTAATATGAGAGATGGCTCTCTGCACAGGGGAAGAAGGGATATTTTTAGAAATGGATATCATGTAAAAATAAGCAGAATTAATACAAAAAATGTTGTTTAAAAAAACTACAGAATTGTGAGAGTGAAGGGAGATATTACTAATAGCAGACTAAGCAAAAGAGCAGATTCTTCTCTTCTGAGCAGCTCTTGTGCAGTTCCAATGCCATACCATCATCATGCTCGATCTTCTCTCTTCCAATTCTAATATATGCCCTCAGAGCTTATCTGATCTAACATCCTTATGTTATAGATGAGGAAATGACCAAATCCTAAATAGGTTTAAGGGCACACAGAGAGGAGATCTGGGTTCTCTGATACCTTATCTAGCACAGTTCTCATTTCACCACATCACTTCTTCCAGTCAGCCATATGCAGATATCCTAGTCTACCATCTTTACCAATGCGTCCTCATTGGTCCTGTAGCCCGAGAACAGGACCAAGGTGCAAGAGTCAACCAAGAGGAGATGGTTCTGTTTCTGAAGTCACTGAAGTCTCCCTTCTCTTGAGGGTAGAGAAGTGTATTGGGGAACAAATGAACTAAGAGTTCCCTTGTTTCTAAAGTAACCTCTGAGCTATCCCCCATACCTTTTCACAGTCTCTTGTATTTGAAAAGCCACTGGTGAACAAAACTGCCCTTTGGTACATGTTTGCACACTTACATTTTCAAATCCCCAAAGAAAAACAGGCATGGACTCTCAAAAGCCTTCTGACTGCAGCAAGCTACACTTCTTTATAAGCCTCTGGCAAAAATGCCCGAGACTTTCTTTATATTTATTGGTATCGTTATGTGTAGAGTAACAATCCCAGAAGCAGGGCATGACTACGCTAGTTTTATGTCTGGCAAAATCAGTGTCTGTATTATCTGAACTCACAAAGACTATAAAATTAAATTTAAGTGACTCACTTAACTAGCAGAAGAAGAAAAGATCCAATTTTAAAAGTGAAAAGGTAAAAAAAAAAAAAACAATTGCTTCTGTTTGGTAGACATTTATTCCATAAATAAGTGGGAAGAGGGCATGTTGAGAAATAAAGACACGCAGCCACATTTTCATAGAAATGAAGAGTACCCTAATATGGGGAGAAAGGAGGAGTATTTTTTTCCCTTTGGAGCTAGAATATTTCTCTCTATGCTGGTCTGTTTATCTCTGCACCAAGGAACCTTACATCTCTAGTCCTTTGGGGATCCTGACTGCCTCCTAAAGTTAGATTTTGATTACATGTGCTTATGAAGGAAATAATCTAAAAATCATTTCTGCTTGGTATCAGGACACACTGTTGCTTTTAAATCTGAAAATAAGTCTATGTGTATGGGAAGTCCTGGGAGAAGTCTTTAACTTAAAAGTCACAAGATAAGGGTTGAAGTCTTGAGACTCAATAGCCAGGTGGCCTTGGGGAAATAATTTAATTTCTCTGAATCTCTGTCTGCTCAACTGTAAAATGGGGGTATCACCTTACCTTCATATCTCACATGAGTTGTTTAAAGGAAGATAGAATACAAATTACTTTGTAAACTATCATGTACTAATGGAAGCATAGGCAATTATCATATGCCAGATAGATTCATAAACTCAGAGGTATCCTCCACCCTTCTTTTTCTCTTTAACCCCCTATCCAAATCTTATTGACTTATCTCTCTAACATCTCTTGCTCATATCCCCTTCTCTCTACCTACTATGGCAACATCAAGGTCATCATTCTTGATCAACCACAACTCAACTTTTACCTGGAGGTAGTATAACATATTCTTACCTCCTTCTAGCCCTATACCAAAATGATCTTCCTAAAACCTAGATTTAATCATGTCTCTATAATGCTCAATAATCTTCAGTGGCTGCCCATTGCCTCTATAATAAGACACAGATGTTTCAGTTCCATCTAAAGACAATCACGTTGTCTCATCTTGCCTTTACCTGATTTATTAATTATTAATATATTCCATATATTCTCTGGTTTAGATAAACTGGTTTTCTTACTATTTTTGTACCTTCTCCTAGATAAAAGAGCTAGCTGTTAACATCCTCTTCCTCATTGAATGGTATTGTATTTATTTATCTTCATATGTAATGTTATCTTTTGCCTTTGTACCTGCCCCAAGAACTGACACATAATAGATACTTGCTTGTTACAACACTGTTACAACAATGCTTGTTGACTTGAATAGAATCAATGAACAATTTGTAGGTATATATTATGTTACACATTACACTTGGATCTAGGGATACGAAAAATAAAGAATAAAACAATCCTTCCTAACATGGAACATGGAATCACCTCATAAAAGCCAAAATGCCAAAAAGCACCCTAAAATAATCAAGGATTCTTGGCCATGGGGTCAGAGTGGATAATTGATGTACCATTTTTGACCCTTATCTACACATAGACTGACATACAGCAAACATTCAATAAATGCTTGTTGACGACCTCCAAAGGAACATTGACCTAGCCACTCTTTTCTGAATCCCAGAACTCATTATGAAGTCAAAGAAGAAGAAAAAGGGAAGGGAAGAACCTCAAATGGCTTATTTTTTTGTCTCTGTGTGGGAGCTTGAGTCTCTAAAGATGGCACTGCATAGAGCCTGCCATCAAAGGAGGGGCATCCTGTACCTTTAAAATGGTGCAACAGGCTAAATTCTGACAGGATAAACATTTTGAAATCTGCTACTAAGGAACAAAGAATAAACCTTAGAATCAAATCAATCCAATTCAACAATCCTATTATAAGTGCCTATAATGCATTAGACACTAGAACATTAGAAAAAAGCAATAAAATAAACCTTGCCCTCAAGAGAGGAGGGGGATAAAACATATAAATATAAAATAAAGATAAGTACATACATGACAAGTTGAAGAGGGTGTAAGATCCAACAAATTGGAGAATCAGAAAGACTTTCCATAGAAGATGGTGCCCAAATGGGGCCCTGAAGGAATTTAGGACTCTTAAGAAGAAGAGGTGAGGAGGAAATGGATTTCCAGATAAAGGATGTAAAAACATGGAGGTTAGAGATTTGGTGCCAGATTCAGGAAAGAGCAGTAGATAATTTTGGTCAGAATAGAAAATCTATAAGCCTAAAAAGATAATCAAAAGCTAAAATGCAAAAGATTTGAAATGCTAATCTGAAGAATTTGTATTTTACCTTAGAGACAATAGGGAGCCATTGAAGTTTCTTTAGCAAGGGAGTGACAAAATGAGACCTATACTTTAAGATTTTTGAAGCTGTGTAGAATATGGGTTTAGAGAAACAGATGCTGAGAAGCCAGGAATCTAATGTTGAGGGTGTTACTAGAGTTAAAGAATTTTGGGCTGGAAAGGATATCAAAAAACAAATACAGAAATAATATAATAATTCTCTAATTTTACAGTTGATGAAACTGAGTCCTATAGAGATTGTAACTTTAAGTTCACATAGGAAGTAAGATTCAGGCAACAAGTCTTTATTAAATGCTCGATATATTTCAGGAATGATTCCAGAGGATAAAAAGACAGAAATAAGTCTTTGCCCTCAAGGATATGTCAGTCTTGACTCAAACCTAAATATTTGGCATCCATCCTTTCAGTAAATAATGAGCCCTTCCTACTAATGATCCTGATCCCAGCAGACTCTTGAGATGAACTACATAAAAGGTAGGAAACTAAAAATATTGAAAAAGAAAATGTAAGTAATGTTAGATCATACCAGGTCACCATTCCATATTATGCAACCCTGAAATTCAAAAGTTATGGGCTCCTTCCCAGGTTATTTTGTCCACCTCCTGATACTATTGGTTGATCTTTTATCTTACTCAGCCCAAGAAGATAAAAGTTATTATTTAAAACTCCAGAAACCATTTCTTGTATCTAATATTTACTGCTTTACTGTCAGGAAATTTTTCCTTTTGTCTAATCCTCATCCCTCCTGCTATATCTAATCAATCCAATGGCTCAACATCACTGGAGTTGCCGAGGATAAATGTTTTACCCTGGTCATGTAGTAATATTCTTCTCTCTCTCTCTGGACAACAGACAAGAACCAGCAATGATCTCCAAGTACTTATCTATTACTACTTGGAATCCCCTGCCTACCAATATCTATATATCTATGAAATAACAATAACAACAAGTGGCATTTATTTAGTGCTTTAGGGTTTGCAGAATGTTTTATACACATTATCTCATTTAATCCTCTCAAGGTCTCCACAACTGTCCAATCGTTATGATTGCTGACTTTTACAGATGAGGAAATTGACTGAATATGTACATGGCTCCCTAATTCTCACCCATCTAGCAAATGTCCAAGGCAAAATTCAAATCCACGTCTTCCTGATACCTTGTACAGCATCCTATACATCATGCCAGGTGGTCTCTAAGAACATGGGACCATAAGCATTTTCACATTTAGCAAGACAATCATACTAGGCTTAAAACAAATAATAGAGACACTGGGATTCCATCTGGCTATTTGTGTCAAGGTGATCTTGGATAAGTCATTACCTTCCGTGAGCCTTAGTTTCCTTAACTAAAAAAAAAAAAATGAAAGGACTGGACTAGATGATTTCTAAGATATCTTCCAGTTTTAGACATAGAATTGTATGTCCATAGATTCTATTCAGTTCTTAATATTAACTTAATATTTTAAAATAATACTTTGTTAATCCTAAATTTAATAATTAATGTTAATTTTTAGAAATTACTTAACCTTATAACTCACAGAAAAATTAATTAGAAATTTAATGTTAATTAACTAGATTTAACAATGAGATCACCATAAAATCTCCTTCTGCCTGGGGAAAGGAAATTCTTTCCTTTCCCCCAAGATCAGAACTGATATAAACATTCTTGTCATTGGGCGTAGAATAATGGACAAGAGCAAAGGTGTTGGAAGCCAGTGATGTCTGTTGAAGGCTTTATAGGAAGGTAAAAGAACACACACAAGAATCTTGCCTGCCTATCTGCATCCCTGCCTCCAAAAAGTAAAGTAGAGAGCATTTTATTCACCATTAATTTGGATATACAGTATTTTCCTAGCACACAATGTTCTTATAAGGTTATGAACTGGTTTGCGTCGTTCCATTGCTAGAATTTAATACTGTACTAAGTGTGATATATCTCATCCATGATTAATCCTGCCCAGTTCTACTGCAAGTTTCTATAAAAACCAACTTGAAATACAGTACTCTTAAAGCCCGTGCCAAACCTGCAAGATGTGATATTAATACGGTTCCATTCCAGACAGGCATGTCTAACTTACCCAGAGACAATCTGCATGTTCTCCCTTCATGCATCCACAGACAGCTATTTATCCTATCACTAAAGCCTAGAACATTTGGGAAGTGCTGACCCTGCCTGGTTTACAGCAGCATTATTAATACCGCTCAACAACAAAGTAAAATTACAGATAAAATCTGAATGGGCCCATTATTGTTTTTAGAGGGAGCTAAATAAGCTATATAATTTGCTCAAGCCCTGCAGAAGGCTCAGCAAGGCAGCAAGAAAGGGAATGCATGGCGTGCCATGGTGATCCTTGCTACCTGAACCCCAAGACCATGTAAATCCTATTCTCAAAGGCAATGAATTAAACCAGATGAAAGTTTTAAAATGTCAAATGGGCCCCTGGGGATGGATATGCTTTTTATTTTGAGTATTTTTAAAATATAATAAACATTGATTCTCAACAAAAAGTGAAAGTGATTCTTTAACTTTACCCAATTGCAGTATTTAATTCTGTTTTGTTCTACAGTTTTTTTTTTCTTTTGGAGTTCCATTCATCTATCACTGAGTATTTGAGGAACTAAGAAACTGAGTCAAACATTCAGGGCTTCTGCAAAAATGAAAAGAAATACCACTACACTCAAGAGATCTCTCTCTTCCCTTTTCAAATCTCTCTTCATTAAAAACCACTTCCTAATGAAAATACAAAAGCCCTTGGGAAGCTCAAAGAGAGAACAAATTTATACTGTTAGAATTTCTTCTTATAACATGGATGGTGTCGGGAGTTTCACAAGATAGACAAGCTCAGATGGACTGCTACCTGCATCCTTAGCAGGAATATACACATCTATGTGATCATAGATCCATTGGAGTATTAGATAATATTTTAAGATTTCCAACAAAACTTATATATAACTGTTATTTTTTAAAATCATGAAATATCTTATTATCTAGCTTTCATCTTCTATTGAACTCAACTCAACAAACATTCATGTAGAACCTACTATGTACAGAGTTAAGCTATATTAAGCCCTGAGGGAGAGAGAGCATTTAGATAAGATAAGGATGCTGCCTTTATGGAATTTGCCATATGGTAGATGACATTGGACACATATGTTGATTACTATGAAAGTAGTATAATGTCATGAGAAAAGGAGTGGATTTGGAGGTAAGAAACTTTGATTGTCATACCAGCCCTGCTTCTTACTACCTACTAGTAAATGATGGGTAAATTCAAAAACTGTTAAACTAGACATGAGAACTCCACAGAGTTTACTAGCAGGAAAGCTTTTTGCCTTCAAGAAGGCAGCATTTAACTCCATCAAAAACAAAGTGCAAGAGATTCAGGATTCTTGGCTCAGTAAGAAGGCACATAAGATTTAATTTTATACCAACAGGAACAATCCAAAGTGCTTCTATGATACCCTGAAAGCAATTTATGAACCAAAGACCTCTGGTGCTAGAAATGGGCTGAAAACTTCCATAGTATTCTCAATACTGTCTCAACATACTGTCATCAACCCACACTGGAGGTACAGACTGGATGCTTCGAGTTACAGTCCACCCCTCTATAGCCAAATCTCCAATTGAAGAAGAGGTATAGAATGATGTCACCTTCTCTCGAGGGACAAAGCTGCTGGTCTCCACTGACTAAATCTAAAAAGAAAAAGAAAACAGGTTGTCCTATAACAATCACAGGGGGCTCTTTTTCTTGGTCATTGCTGGAAGAGTCCTTCTTAATAGGCTGGTCTTTCACCTGGAAAATGGCCAAGACAGTGTGGCTTCAGAAAGGGCCAAAGAATGGTCCACACAATATTTGCTACCCAACAACTCCAGAATGAATGCCAGGAGAAGTCTGTATGCCACATTTGTTGATCTGACCAAAGTCTTTGATATTATCAGTCATAAGGTCTTGTCAGAGATCTTGGCAAAATTTGGTTTCCTGGACAATTTCATCAATATCATATTCCACTTTCATACTGGCATATTTGCACAAGTTTTGGACAAAGGATGTTATTATCACTCTTCCCCAATCATCAAAAGAGTGGAGCAGAGTTATATTCTTGCTCCTATGTTTTTTAGCATGATGTTTTCATCACTGTGGTCAAAAGCCTTCAATGAGTATGAAAATAACATCAACATCAAATTTTGTACCAATGGTAAACTATTTAACTTGAAAAGGCTATAAGCCAAGACCAAAGTGGAAAGAGAACTGGTGCACAAGTTTGTTTGCAGGTCACTATGCACTCACTAAGCTTCTGAGACTGATACACACAAAGTATGGATCAATTCTCTGCCACTTGAGCTAATTTTGGCCCAATAATTGACACCAAGAAAACAGAAGTTTTCCACCAGCCAACACTGCACCATCCATACATGGAACCAGTGGTCACAGGAAATTAAGAAATTTTGAATGCTGTGGAAAGTTTACTTACTTTGACCAGATATGTCCACATAATGAGATTAATACATACATTGCTCAGTGTTTGGGAGCCTCCAAAACAAATGTGGGGAGAGAAGAGGTGTTGGACTGCTTAGCAGACAGAACTATTATTCTGACTTCACTGTTGTATAGCTGTAAAACCTGAACAGTCTATCAGCACCATGCCAAAAAACAGAACATTTTCCACTTGAATTATCACAAGAGGATTCTGAAGATTATTATCTGAAGATAAGGGACTGGAAACTGAAGCCCTCTCTCAAGCATTCAACAGAAAGCACAATTTCAATGGACTGGCCATGTAGTCTGAATGCCAAATGCATGCTTATCCAAAAGACTATTTTATAGAGAACTTCAAGGAAAGCACTCATACAATGGTCAGAAGAAACAGTAGAAGGACACTCTCAAGGTATCTCTAAAAAACCTTACTATTGATTGTGAGACATGGAAAACGCTGGCACAGGACAGCCCAGCATGGCACAGGCACATCAAAGAAGGGGTTGGACTCCATGAGCAAAGCAGAACCACACTAGCACAAAGAAACATGAGTTGCATAAATCCAAATATTTCCATCCCCAGTGTTCTAACAGATTAATTGTACAATCTGTAGTAGAAATTTCCAAGCTTGTACTGGGCTGATGAGTCACAGTTGAACATACTGTGCCCTGACCCAATATCACAATGTTATTGGTCCCCTTAGAAAACAAAGGAAGAACAAAACTTGTGCAACTTTAAGTGCATTAAAGTGAGGTCACATTAGACCTCAGCTTTCTCACTAGTAGAATAATAGGATTGGATGATCACTAATGTCCCTACTAGCTCTAAATCCTGAAATCTTAGCTCCTTTATATGTATAGTTATGCCAAGAATGACGTGCCATCAACACCCAACCCAAATACCTACTTTATCAAATGAAGGGGTGAAGTTTCTTCCAGAGTTTGAACACCAAGTTTAAAATGTACCAGTCTGTTATCCCAATTTATGTGAAGAAATCACCTTGGGCTCCAAAAGCAACATCATCACAAATGAGGGAGATCTAAACAAATGCCCCAGCTCAGTATGAATATGAACCTCGACTCCAAAACAGTAACTGCCTCATCAGAAGCGATTTGGTACAATGAGTTCCTGACAGTGTCAAAGTGAGATTATGGTACAAAACAAGCCTCTCACCATCAAATCAATCATTCTGCCTAAGCTCCATCATGTTGGGTTTCAGCCTGCGCTCTTATTCTTTGTTGAAGGAAATTAACACAAAATAAGTTGATCTTAATGAGTATGATTCAAATCGATAATGTTAATTGGGCTCCTGGGCATAAGGTAAGATGACTTCAAATCAACAAAAGGTTAATGCAGTTCTCCCAACGTGTGACACTTCCTATGATAAATCTATAGCCATTTGAAATTTTCAATTTCATTAACAATGCATTTAACATGTTAAAAAGACAGACACAGCAGTCTCCTTAGAAAACTGTGTCCTTAGCTCTGACCAACAGAGCTGCCAAAGACTGAGAAGTATCCCAAACTGTGTAACTAAGCTACACTTGAGTATTAAGTAGAATTCTCAACTGTGATGACTTATTTGAAAACTTTATTTTTATTATAAGAGACAGAATGGAATAGCGGAGAGAGACTTGACCTTGAAGCCACAAAGAACTGAGCTCAGGTATTGCCTTCAATAATTAATGGCTGTATGATGCTGAGCAAATCTCTTGGTCTCTCTCTTCTCTAGTGCAATGTTGTCAAACTCAAATAGAAACAGGGGCCACTGAAGCAAATATCAGGAACCCTATGGATCATGTGGTCTAAAATGTAATATATCTATGTTTTATATTTTATTTGCTTTTTATTTCCCAACTTTCCCAATATTTCCCAATTATTTTTTAATCTGGGCATGCTATTAGAGTTAGTAGTCCATGTGTTAAACATATGCTAATTTTCTAAGACTCCAAGTTGAAGAAAAAGTAGAGATTTTGTATTGGTAGAGTTTTCATGGCCAGGAATTCCTTATTCCAAAAAAATCATAGTTGCAGTCCCTATCCCCATCTTTTTTTTTTAACTTCCCTCCAACCTTAATCCCATGCGGACCCCTTGACAGTCTAATATCCATAGAAATATTTTTCTTTCCTTCCATTTCTTATTCAACCTTTTGACTGGTAAGATATGAGTGAATATCCAAGAATTGGAGGGTAGCTACTCCACATAAGGCATTTGTACTAGTTGCTTATGCAGAAGGACCAATATGAAGTAATCTATGTGAGAAATGATTATTAATAAACAATATTTTGAGGAGATTCAACACTCTCCCTTTTTCTTCCAAAGTAATGAGTTTAAGTTCAGTTTTCTTGTAGGGCATTACTGATAATGATATTGCTTTAAGTCTCTCCTCATGCCAGATCCCATCCAACCTTTCAATGAATTTAGTCAGGGCTGGGGTGGGGGAGAATCCCATCGTGTTCTACTCAAGTTTGATTGGGAATGGATCCTCTTTTCTTTAAATGATCATAGACTAGGAATGGTCTAGTATAGTTGGAGGTGGTCTGAGTAGATAATTTCTCTGGGCAAGCATCACTCTGAGCCCCAATGACCATGTACTGATTTGAAGAGTATATAAACTGTGAGTCACTCTGCCATGATTATCTTTAATCTAAGAGAGTCAGACAAATGACCATCTTTTTTATTAATAATTCACTGGCCTTATTAATGAAATTATTAAATTACTCAGAAATGTCTCTCAAACCTTTCTAAACATCACATATAATATGTGGTTCATGCTCTAAAAGAAGGTTACAATTTTGTCAAAGAGAAAGGGTATATAAATGTGAAAAGATAATATTTTTAGATATGGCCAATGTGGGAATTTGTTTTTACTTGATTGTATATATTTGTCCCAAAGGTGTTGTTTTCCTTTCCCCCCCTCAATGGGATCGATGGAAGTAGGAGAAAGGATATGTTTTCATTAATTGGAATTTTTTTTTAGTCTTCCACTTTTTCTCAATAGTATTTTATTTTTTCAAATTCATATAAAGATAGTTTTCAACATTCATTTTTGTAAGACTGTGTATTCCAAATTTTTCCTCCTTCTTTAAGATGGTAAGCAATTTAATATTGGGTAAATATGTGAAATACTGTTAAAGCATATTTCCATATGTGTTATGTTGTAAAAGAAAAATCAGACCAAAAAAGAAATTAGATTACATGATGGTCAATTGTGATGAACTTGGCTTCTCTCAATAATGCAGTGATTTAAGACAATTCCAATAGACTTGTGATGGAAAATGCCATTCACAGTCAGAGGAAGAACTATGGAAACTGAATGTGGATTGAAGCATAGTATTTTCACCTTTATTTTTTATTTGTTTATTTTTCTTTCTCATGTTTTTCCCTTTCAAGTGGAAATTTTAAGAATAGATATTTATTAAGTATTGATCAATCAATAAACTTTTATTAAACATTTACTGTGCTCCAGGCACTGCACTAAGAATTACTGATATAAATGCTGGCAAAAGCAATCTCTACCCTCAAGGAGCTAATATTCTAATGCTGGAGATTGACAGATATTTACTAGATATGCACAAGGACTAGGGAAGGTCTCCCAAAGATGGTGACATTTTAGTTGAGCCTTAAAGGAAGCCTAAAAAGTAGAGGTGAAAGAGGGGAATATTCTGGTCATGGGAAGACAGTCAGTGTTGCAGGAGGAATAGCAGGCAGGGAATATGGCATTTAATTGGAGTAATGAATAAAGTACAAGATGAAAGGAAAGGTAAAAAGAATGCAGGCTGTTAAAAAAAAAAACTTTATAAACCAGAGGAAGATCCTTCTATTTAATGTGAGAAAAAAGACTGTCGCCAAGGTTTATTTTTCAAATTAGCAATATGGTAATAGTAAATCGGAGGAGAAAGTGATCTTTGTAGCCTATGATGATCAAGGAAAGCTCTTATAAAGCCTGAGTCTTAAAATACAGGTGAGATTCCAACAGGCAGAGAAAGTAGAAAAAAAAAGCAGAAATGAAGTAATCATTCCCTAGAGATTTTAATCAAGAAAATGACTCTGGAGGGATAGACTGATATCTAAGTATATGTTTCAATCTGTCTGTAGAAACATAGTTTGTCTCTAAATAGTTAGTTGATTATTTCTAAAATTACAAAATCAGTCTATCTTGTAGATCTTCTCCTTAGAAATCAAAGGTATCTTAAAACATAATCCAGAGGCAAAGAGCAAATGAAGGGGTGTATAACTGATGAGCAGTTTAGAGAGGGAAAAAAATCCTACCCAATAGACCAGACCCAACCTTTATAGGCTAAACTACTAGGAAGAATTTTTATAAACTTCCTGAATTTGTTCCCCCATCTACTGCAAAGAAGGCTATTCTAGGCCCCCAGACCAGTTTTTTCTTCTGGAGGTTCCCAGCTGTGGTACAGGCACAAGCTTTAAACATTTGCTTAACCTGAACTCAGGAATGAACGAGCATCATGGGCCGCTGACAAACCACAATTGGAGAAACCACTTGGAAATGCAGTTCAAGTCAAACGGAATGAAAATGTGAGTGGATACAGACTCTAAACTGAAAGTGGAACCTTTCCTCCTCAGAGGTGATTTATAATGGATCCTAAATGACAATTCAATATCTCCTCACTTCTGGCTCTGATACCTCCCACCCATTTGCTTTGTATGTCTAGTACAAATACTTACACAAATATATGTGTCTCCCCATTCAGATGTAAAATTTTAAGTTCCAACAGTCAAATAATATATATTAAATGCCTAGTAAGAGCTAGGCACTCTACTAAGGGATGGAGATACAAAAACAAGCAAAAGGAAGTTTACAATCTAATGGATCTTGAGGGCAGAGATTGTTTTAATTTTATTTTTTCCTAGCATAGTACTTGGTACATAGTCAATATTTAAAATAACCTGTGACTAATTGAATTGAATGTTTACTAAGTGCCTATGTATACTGTGATAAGTGCTAGTTTTAATTGAGCAAATAATAAGTATTTATTAAGGGGCTACTAAATGTCAGGCTCTGTGCTAAGTACCAAAGATACAGATATAAAGGATGACAAAGTTTCTACGATCAAGAACCTTACATTCTAACTCAGAGCTTCTTAAACTTTTTCTACTCACAACTGCTTTTCACCCAAGAAATGACCTCAGATATATAGATATATAAAATAGATATACAAATGAAACATTTCCTGATAATAAATCAGTATTTGGTGATTTTACATGATCCTCTGTTGGGTAGCAACACACAGTATAAAAAAACTTTCTTCTAACTGACCCTAATGAGGTAAAAAGAATATTAATTCAAAAGTCAGGGGATCTACCTTGTAGGACCTGCTATGTCTGAATTTCAGTCTCCTAATCTGTAAAATG
The DNA here is from genome assembly GCF_048593235.1 of Sminthopsis crassicaudata. Lineage (NCBI taxonomy): Eukaryota > Metazoa > Chordata > Mammalia > Dasyuromorphia > Dasyuridae > Sminthopsis > Sminthopsis crassicaudata. Next base: position 654,227,717 of record NC_133618.1, read on the forward strand.
GATAGAATATGACCATATGACTTCTAAAATTCCCAAAGTTCTAAAATTCTATAACTTTATTTCACCTGGTCTTAGCTTTGATGAGTGTAAGAAGCTAGGGGAAGGAGGTATAAGATGAAGAAATGAAATTCAAAGATGAATTGCTGTGGTCAGCTTCACTCCCTTACCTCTTCTGCTATGTATCTGGGAAGCCCCAGTTCCCTAGATCTTCCCCATATCCTTACACTATCTCAGTCCTTAATAACTGCCTGAAATCACTTGTACATTAAAGGAACACAAGACAAATTTGACTGGACTCACTACATCCAAGCTCTCCTCCAATATGGCATAAAGCTAATTTTAGCTGTCACTTACTGTAAGTAAAATGACAAATATCTGTAATATCTGTCAGGATGTGAATGCCTTAAAAAGAGTTATGCAGCTGTCAACATTTTGATGATTTTAACAAGAGAAAAGTAAACGGAGAACAGCAAACAGACAGCATGTCTGCTGAGTATCCAGTTGCTAAACTCTTCTATTACTTAGTTAATAAAAATCAAATTACTCCACAAAAATGAGGTCAATAACAAAGTCTTCCAGAGGAAAAATACACAGGTAAATTTTGTTAATAATATAACTGATACCACTATCGGAGATGCTACAGAAATACCCAACTCATCAGTAAGATGGATAATTTTATAACAAATAATGATATACCAGGTTTTTTGTGTTTGGGGAGTTTCAAACTAATTTTTCTTCCAAAGATTTGAGAGAGATGGTAAAGGCATTTTATTGTTATTTTTCTAATGATAATGATAACAATAAAATCTATAGAATATTAAAGGTGAGTTAGGTGGTACTATAGTGAATTAAGTATTGGGCCTGGAGTCAGGAAGATTCTTCTTCCTGACTTCTAATACTGCCTCAGACATCTACTAGCTGTGTGATCCTGGGCAAGTCATTTAATCCTGTTTGCCTCAGTTTCCTCATCTGTAAAATGAGCTGGAGAAGGAAATGGCAAACCACTGCAGTACCTTTATGAAAGAAAATCCCAAATGGACTCAGGAAGAGTCAGACTTAACTAAAATGACAACAACAACAAGCAGGAGAAAATTGTGTCCTAGGATAATTTCTAGCTAAACTCTAGCTAGAAAACAAAGAATTAGATGATGATAATCCTAGATCTTTCTAAAATACTTTTATATTTGCATAATATGGTAACATAAATTATCTCATTTGGTTCTTACAAATCCAGAAAATAGGTGCTATATTATTATTCCCATTTTACAGAAGAAAAAATTGAAGTTCAGGGATGATGTAGATTATTAAGAGCAGGAAATATCAGAAACACAACCATATTTACCAAAGGTATTTGTAATCTATATTAAATTTCACCATTTCATATAACTTTAGGGTTTCAAGCTCCCTTCAGGGAACTTCCAGTTTAAAGGCTTAGAAATCCATTCAGGCTTCCTCACCAAGAAACTACTTGAATTTCTTGGGTCAGATCATAGGATTTGGATGCAGAATAATCCAACACCCTCATTTGATAAATGAGGATAATGAGGTCCAGAGAAGATAAATAAATTATCTGGATTCCCACAGAGACCCTTACATTAGCCGATCCAGATGTCACTGCCCCAACTCAGGAGTTATATATAATACAACAATATTTAATGAATGTTCCTAAAAGAATTAATCCATGGAAAGGATTGTATTAGGCACCGACTGTATGCAAAGGATTGTATTAGGCAACAAGAGAGATTGCTAGATTGGTATAACAATGATTGAATAAAACTGCCTTGGTTCAAAATTATTACAATTTTAAAAGAATCTATTTCTCCTGGATTTGGGGGGTGGGAGGCAACAAAAGCACTAGATCAATGATCATTTCAGTTCAAGTACAAATAGTAACTTTTTAAATCAGAGACTGGCTTTGAGAGATAAATATTAGGATTCAGAAGCATTGTTTCCATTGAAATAAGAGCCAGAATTTAATCATTTTAATCTGATACCAAACATACTGCCTTTCACATAAGAGGAACTAAAGAAATGCTTATTGACTTGAATTTGCTGAATCATTAGAGTGACCCAAACCAAAGACATTTGGGGATACCACTAAATTATAACTATTACAAAGAACAGAAAACTATCTATTCATGTTTTAATAATAATAATAGAGGTGTTTTAAAATTGGCAAAGTGCTTTATATAAATTATCTCATTTGATCCTCACAAGGTCCCTGTAATAGGGTTTCTATTATTATTCTTATTTTACAATGAAGAAGCTGAGGCTCTGTGAGATTACATGACTTGTTCAGGGCCCCTCAACTAATAAAGTCTAAGAAAGAGTCAAACTCAGATCTGTTTGCCTCTTAATTCTAATGGTCTGTTCAGTGTGCTATCTATATTAAACAAATAGAAATGAATGGCCACCAACACAAAGATTTCAGTAGAAATAAGGGTGGCAATTCAATATTTACCATGGTTTGCCTTATTTTAAGTTGCTAATCCAAGAATATAAAAAATTCATACAGTTAATAATTTTACTGTATTTTAAAATTCTTTCCAATATTAAAAAAAATCCTAAGTCCATAATAAATATGAAATTTGTGCAATATTGGCATATGACTTTCCTTTTAATTCTCATCATAAATCCAGGAAAATTAAAAATTATTATGCCATAGTATTTTTACTAGTAGCTCCAATGCAATAAATAGTGGTAAGGGAGAAACTAGCAACAATATGGGGAAAAGTGACATTTTTCAGAGCCAAATCGAGCTCCTCCAGGCTTGGTCAAATGTACTAGGGAAATGTGCTGGAGAGGAATAATGAATGGGAAGATAAAGAAATGGCCAAGGTAGGAATGATGCCTGTCTCTCTTAAATAGATATTTGAAATATTTTTGCTATTATAAAAGTGTAATGATAGAATAATGGAAAACCACTCACAGGGAAAAAGGGAGAGAAGAGATTTAAGTGATGGATTATCAAAAAGAGCCTGGGAACCTGGATAGAGCTGGCAACCCAAGCCAAGAAAGGTGTCACCACTCAATAGACTCAGAATATAGCCATCATTCCTGATCAGCAAATGAGCAGAGGAAGGAGGTATTCTTCAGATTGGAAATGGGAATGTTGTAGGTGTCTCAAATGGGAAAGTGGACATTAGAACAAGGAAAGAAAGTGGAATCTAGTTCTATAGGAGGAGCTGATCTGATACACTCAAGTCCTCAAAGAAAGATGGCTTCCATCATCAAGATCAGATGAAGCTAAAATATATCAACTTAGTAAAAAGGAGGTCCTTAATAAGAGATGATTGTTCAATTTTTAGTATAACATGCACAAATGTTTGTGGCAGCCCTTTTTGTAGAGAAAAGAAACTGGAAACTGAGTGGATGCCCATCACTTGGAGAATGGCTGAATAAGTTGTGGTATATGAATGTTATGGAATATTATTGTTCTATAAGAAATGATCAACAGGAGAGACTTATGTGAACTGATACTGAGTGAAATGAGCAGAATCAAGGGAACATTGAACACAGCAGCAACAAAATTATTTGATGATCAATTCTGATGGATGTGGCTTTTTTCAATAATGAGACAGGCTAGTTCCAATAGACTTGTGATGAAGAGAGCCATCTGTATCCACAGAAAGGACTATGAGAACTGAGGATGGATCACAACATAGCATTTTTACTCTTTTTGTTGTGGTTTGCTTGAATTTTGTTTTCTTTATCATTTTTATCTGATTTGATCTGATTTTTCTTATGCAGCAAGATAATTGTATAAATATGTAAGCCTATATTGGATTTAACATATATTTTTATCATGTTTAACATATATAACATGCCATCTAGAGAGGGGGTGGAAAATGGGAAGACAAGGTTTTTCAAGGATCAATGTTGAAAAATTATCCTTGTACTATGTTTTGAAAATAAAAAAACTTAGGGGCAGCTAGGTGGCACAGTGGATAGAGCACCATCCCTGAATTCAGGAGGACCAGAGTTCAAATCTGGTCTCAGACACTTAACACTTCCTAGCTGTGTGACCCTGGGCAAGTCATTTAACCCCAGCCTCAGAAAAATAAATAAATAAGTAAGTAATGAAAAACTTCAATTAAAAAAGAAATTAAGAAATATTTACTGTGAATATTCACATCTCAGAAATTTGCAAGCACTACAGATCTAGGCTTTATTTATTATTTCGTTGATTGTCTGCACTGAAGACTGACAAAGAAGATGGAGAAAATGTTAACAAAAAAGATTAAACTTAAAAAGCGTTCCCTGCCTCCATTTTTTTCCTGGAGTTCTGCTTGTTAAACATTTACCAGCACATCTCTGAAATCTAACAGAATAAAGAGAAATAGGTTAGGAAGAGGAATAAGATATATAAAAGAGATAAAAGTTACTGAAGACAAGATTAGTTAATAATGACCTGGGATTCAAATATATATATATATATATATATATATATATATATTGAAGATCAGATGGAGAAAGAACCTCCATCCACCTAAAGGGGCTCAAAAAAATACCCAGAGAAGCAGGAGTAGCTACAGAGTAGAAATTTAATGCAACCTGAGGCCAAAAAGGACAAATTTGTAACCCATGTCCACATAGATGAAAGTAGGAAATGATTTCTGGATGGGAGCAAGGTACATAGAAATGAAGTCAAGATTAAGTATTTGCAATCTTTTTTATTATTTTTCTTAAAGATTTTTTTATTTTCAAAATATATGCATAGATAATTTTCAACATTCACCCTTGCAAAACCTTGTGTTCCAAAAATTTTTTCCTCCCTTCTGGCCACTGCCCTCCAATATATGTTAAAGATGTGCAGGCTTTTTATACATATTTCTACAATTATCATGCTGCACCAGAAAAATCAAATCAAAAAGGATAAAAATGAGAAAGAAACAAAATGCAAGCAAACAACAAAAAAATGAAGTATTTGCATCTTTCAACTTATCTGTGGTCCTGCCAAAAAAATGTTTACACTGATTAGTGTAAAAGTATTTATTAAATACATACTGTATACCAGACACTGTGCTAAATAAACACTGAGAATACAAAGAAAGGTAGTGTATACCTTTTTTGGGTCTCATCCTGTGCAACTCCAATTCATGGAAATTCTCCATGAGAGTTTGATCTTATATGTATGGGATCTTCCTCTTAATCTCCTAACATTATTAATAAGTAGTAACGAAACACATGAGGTATCTATGCTGTTTGCTATTTCTCACACTCATGACTTAACTTGTGCTGCCTTTGTTTCTAGTCATTTCTTTAGCAATTTCTTTGTAGCCACTTAATTTACAGCTGTTAATATAGAAGAGCCTGGATACTTTCACCCTGCACCTCTCTTATTGCTGTTTCAGTAAGCTCCCATTTTGATTAGAGATTGTAGTAGCCCATGATTTATAGTCATGTGTCACCATCGGAAGGAAAATGATGTCTAAAAAAATTGGTTTTTTAAGATGAGAATAGTCAATGTTGGACAGGTTGTAGAAATGTCAGGTGAAGAGGGGAGAGGGACATTCTGATACACTGGAAATATAAATTGGTTCAGTCATTCTGCTAAGCAATTTGGAATTATGTGATCAAAGAGATTCAATTATTCAAAATCCTTGACCCAGAGTTCCAACTCCTATGCAGGATCTAAAACTGGAAGGAGCATTAATGGTCACCAAGTACAACTCCCTTATTCTACTGATGAGGAAACTGAGACCCAAAGAGATCAAGTAAATTGATCACTGAACCACATGACAGTGGTCACATAGTTGGTAAGTGTCTATGATGTTTGGACAAATATTTTCTTCATTCCAAGCTTATCCTTAGATGCCCAATACTGAGAGCTAAGATGAAAAATATAAAGATACAGCTAAGAGACGACGGAGATGGAGCATCTTTTTAATTATTCTCAAACCAATTACTTTCCAACTTATAGGTAATGAGCTAACTGCTTTCACTTTGACCAGGAGTGGGGTAGAGTTGGAGTGAAGGTAGAACAGAGAAAAGATGATTTCCTAAGCTATATGTTTGTACAATAATTTATAAATAAGAATTTTTAGAAATATTTAAATATCAGCAGAGTCTCATCCTTTAACTAAATGCTCTTCCCACCAAAAAAAAAAATTAAACTGGATTAAGAACATTTCCCTATATGTGGCTCCAAACCTTCCACTTACAGATAAGGAAATCCACAGTTGTTAAATTATTTTCCAGAGCACATAGCTATGCAGGGGCAGAAATGGGATTAGAACTCAGACCTCCCACTTTACCTGAGCCATTTAGCCTGTGAGAATTTAACATCTTTATTACTTCTTTGATCAAAAAATACATAGCTTCTGCAAAAAGTATTTTATCCATGAGTAGTATTTGAATTTTGACAGGGAACTGTAATCTCCAACTTGTACATTTCACAATACTAAAAGAAGTTTCTACCATTGCTTTCATAGACTGGTACCAGTAATCAATCAATGAATACTTATTAAGCTCCTTATTTACCAGTACTGTGCTAGACACAGGGCATGCAAATAGAAAGACTGAAATAATCCCCACTTAGTAGTTTCTACTTGCTTTCAAAGAATAATCAGGTGTTAGTTTAAATGAAGCTTCTTATTAAAAGGTAAACTATCTTTCCAAGAGTTTTGGAGCTTCTGTAGCAAATCAGTAAGTAAACACTTATTAAGCACCACTAAGTGCAATGCACTGGGCTAGGTTCTAGGTATACAAATTCAATCTTTGCTTGCAAGAATCCATCTTATAGTTAGCTGGTCACCTCAGGGGAATATGGGATGCAGGTTATCTTTCATATGTTTTATCACCTATGAACCCTCACCATTGTGTTTCCTGCTCTGAATCCCAATCTCTCAAATTGCCAATGTAATCCTTTCAATTTACCTTCATCTGCTCTGTCAGACTATGAAGAGTAAACAAAGGAATGAGTAGGAATGTCATATGATTAGCTGGATCTATGCTTAAAGACACTTCCTTTGGCAGCAATGTGTAGCGTAATCTGGAAAGGTTTTTGGCAGGTAGACCAATAGGAGGCTGCTTAAATAATCTAGGTTAAGTGGTGAAGGAGATCTAAATTCACCCAATAAATGCTGAATAATTAGAGTATTAGTCTCTGGCTTGGTAGCAAAGAATACAAAACAAAGTGGGTACCCATCAACTGAGATATAGCTGAAATATACAGAATATGAATATAACAGAATGTTGCTGTGCAAGAAGAAATAATGAATATGAGGAATTCCAAGAAACACACTAAGATGTCTACGAATGGAGCCAGAGTGAAAGAAGGAGAACCAAAATAACAATACACACAATGATTACCAGAATATAAATGAAAAGATGATTGAAAGGGAATCAGGTGTTGAGTAAAGGAAAACCAGAAATAGTACTAGACAATAGATAATGAAACATACCTCTTCTATCAGCAGAGAAGTGATGGACAATTGAGGTAGAATGATGGGAGCATCATTACCCTATTGGAAGCTTTATTTCTTTTTTAAAAATTAAAGTTATTTTTTTTAATTAACAAAAATCTATCTTTTTTCCCTCTTACCTCTTCCCTCCCCACATTGAAAAAAAAAAACAATTCTTATATTATGGGTATTTTAGTTTAATTGTTTTTCTTTGTTACAAGGGAAGATTCCATTTGGAAAAGAAGATAAGAGGCATTTTCTGAAAATGATTATGATTTCAAAACAAATGACAAAACTTTTAAAAATTTAGAACACAGATCATCCATATCTTCTAATCAGATTTGCATATGCCCAACACAAGTCTCCATTGCTTCAATACTGAACTGTCATGGCAACAAGAAGATTATATAATGATCAATTCTAATAGACAAGGCTTTCTTCAACAATGAGATGATTCAAACCAGTTCCAACTATTCAGTGATGAAGAGAATCAGCTACACCCAGAGAGAGGACTGTGGGAACTGAATGTGGACCACAACATAGCATTTTCACTCTTGCTGTTGTTGTTTGCTTGCATTTTATTTTGCTTCTCTTTTTTTCTTATGCGGCACGATAATTGAATAAATAGGTATGCATGTATTGGATTTAACATATATTTCTACCATGTTTAACATATATTGGACTACTTGCCATCTGGAAGAGGGCATGGGGTGAGGAGGGAATTGGAACACAGGATTTTGCAAGGGATGATGTTGAAGAATTGCCCATGCATATGTTTTGAAAAATAAAAAGTTTTAATTTTAAAAAACTGAACTGTCAGATCCCCGTAAAAAAAATGGACAGGGGGCCTTCAATTTCATGAACCTCTGCTGAATACAACTAACCTGATTGCTCTGCACTTCCTTAATTAAGAAAGGTGAGGGGGGGATGTCAAGGAAACCCTCCCAAGAGATCCAGTTGTCTTAAAAGTATCCCCATTCTTGACAGTAATCTACAACTATGCATTTAAGAATATGGAAAAATAAGAGTCCTAGCAGCCATGGCTGGGTAAGGGAAAGCCTCTTTTTCAGGCACAGGGCTCAGGGCAGCTACGTTCAATTGCTAGGTGATGACACATTGTGGTGCAGATAATGTTCTACATGGGGAAAAAAATAAAAAGAAAATACAAAAGCAAAACTACCATATATTTATATACCTGAAGGAAACCACTGAGGGGAACCTGCATGAGATATCAGAAATTGGAGCTTTCAAACATGCTATTTCACCTTATCACTCTTATCTGTTATATATTAAAAAAAAAATACAAACAGCTGCATTTAAAGATAAGGGACCAGAAAGGTGTTCTGCATGATGCCCAGATGTTTCTGAAATCCTTTCCCTGTTAAACTTATCTCCAGAACTAAAGACACCTCTAATCTTTTCTAATGGCTTAATCAAATGAAATAAATGGCTTGGCAAAATATCTTCTTTAAAAACTTACACTCCTGGTTGGGAGGAGGAGGGAAAAATCCAGCAGCCAAGGTTTTCCAATCCGTGCCCTGAGGAGGAGCAAAGCAGAGATCTGCCACATAGCGTTCAGCTATTATTCAGGTGAGTCGCTAAGGTTCTTTGTCACAGTCCTGCAGCAAAAAAGGTCCTAGGAAGTTTGGAGGTCATGGTACCACCAATGGGGTACTGGCATGGGAGGTGACGTGGTACAGAGGAAAAGAGCCCTGGCTCTGGAAGCCAGACTCAAATCCTGCCTCTGATACCTACACGCGAGGTGACATTCAGCAAGTCACACCTCCATGAACCTCAGTTTCCTCATCTATAAAAAGAAGAGACTAATCTAAATGGTCTAGAAGGACTGGGTAGAGCAGTAAGTGGAGACTCAGGAAGACTGGAGCTCAAATATAATCTACTTATTACCTGTGTGACCCTGAATAAATTATTTAAACCTTGCCTGCCTCAGTTTTCTCATATGGAAAATGAGAATAATGAAGCTGCTAGGTGGTGCTATAGATAGAGCACCAGCCCTGAAGTCAGGAGGATCTGAGTTCAAATTTGGCCTCAGACATTTAACACTTCCTGGCTGAGTGACACTTAACCCCAATTGCCTCAGAAAAATAAATAAATAAAGAGGAAAAAAAAATTTTAAAGAAAATGGGAATAATAATAGCATCTACTTCTCAAGGTTGCTGTGAAAATAAAATATTTGTAAAGTGCTTTGCAAACCTTAAAAGCTATTTACGTGCTAGCTGCTAATATTACCAATTTCATCATCATCATCATTATTTTAGCTCCAGGCCCATGATCCTATAACCCTCCTGAAGTAACTGAGAATGAGAAGAGATTACCAGCCCTTTGATTCTTATGCTTGGCCTTCAATAGCCTACTAGCTATGAGAGATCAAGCAGGATATTCCACTCCTCCCATGAGAATGAAGGGAACTGAACTAGATAATGACTAAGAATTCTGTATTCTAAGATGAGAATGTATCTCTACTGTCCTATGAATCTTTGAAACAGGGCAGAAAAAGATGGTTAAAATGGAAACAAAGCTGGAACTAGAATCACAAAGGGGGGAAGAAACGTCAATGTTATTTAGTCCAATTATCTCATTTGACAGATGGGGAAACTGAGGCCAAGAAAGGCCAATAGGACTTGATGAAAGTTATGCAGGAAGAAAATGGCAGATCTAAGAATTGAACCTGAGTTCTTTGACTCTCTATTCTGCCCCTAGGATATAGAAATAGAAAAGGGATGGATAGAATGGAAACTAGAGAGAAGTCTTTCCAAAGTGGGGATGGGGAGGAAGTAAAGGAAAGAGGGAAAATTAGGAAAGGAAGAGGAGGGAGAAGACCAAAACAGAAGGAAGGAAGAGAAGGGAAACTGGGACATGAAAAAGAATGAAAGATATTGGACAGTCACAAACTGATCCCATTCAGTCTTTTGTGGCTGTTCAGTTGTTTCAGGGACTCTGAGACCTCCTTTGGGTTTTTCTTGGCAAAGACCCTGGAGTGGTTTCTTCTGTAGCTCATTTTACAAATGGGGAAACTGAGGCAAACAGGTTAAATGACTTGCTCAGAGTCACCCAGCTTATGTCTGAGACTAGATTTGAACTTGAGAAGATCCCAACTCAAGACTGGGCACTCTGGGCACTATGGCTCCACCTAGCGGCCGCAGTGGCCTCATCCTCTCAGCCCATTCTGTCACCAGCTGGAGGGGTCCTGATCTCTCTCGGGCTACTGGACCAGAGGGCTCTGGATGTGGGGCAGGCAGGAGCCCTTGCCCAGCCCTCCCTCCCTGAAGTCCAATTCACTTGTACATCACGGCATCCCCTCCCTGATGTCCTGGTCCTCATCAAGAACAAAGGACAAACAACAAGACAAACCAAAGGTCCACTTCCTCTACCTCTCTATTCTAGCTATGTGTGTTTGCAATTTGTAATTTTTAAGAAACAAAATCCAGAATTTTGAGACCTTTTTTTAAGGACCTTAGAAATCAGGTTGGTCCACTCAACAGTTCTACCATATTAGGAACTCCTCGAGTCTGTCTGTATAATGATGCTGACCTAATGTCCTTTCTCCTTAGGCACTCAATTAATAAGGGTTTATTATCCTTATTTATTAAGTACCTATGGAGAAATGGCATGATTATACCAGGATACTATACAGGCATGGCACAGTGGCTCGAGAGCCATTCTCAAATCCAAGAAGAACTGGATTCACTCTTTGTGGCTAGGGGAAACTGGATAAATGACCAAGCTATCACTGAGTCAATCACACACACACACACACACACACACACACACACACACACACACACACAAATTATAAACTCATGCTTTCTTGTGAGGAAAGGATCACATTCTAGAATAGTGAAGAGAATCCTGAACTTGGGAATCATAATGATCTGAAATCATATTTATAAAGAGCTTTGCAAACCTTCAAAGCTATTTAAATGCTAGATGATATTATTAATAACAATTTTATCATCATTATGTTTCATAATTTGAAATCTGCCTCCCTCACTTAACTAACTATGGAGAAGTCCCCAATCCCTCTGAGCATCAAATTATTTATCTGTAAAATGGAGACAATAACAAAACCTTAATGAGTCATGTCAAAGCACCATTAATGCTATTTTTAATAATAATAATAATAAAGCATATAAATTTAGGAACTAATTTTGAGGGCATCCATCCCAAATCATAGCACAAGAAAGATTCGAATGGAAAAGTTGCTGTTTTCTCTGCTATTAAATCTGACCTGAAAGTATCTTGTGATTTCAACAACTGCTGTGTCCATATATATGGAAAAACGTAAAGGATGCTGTGTTCCACAAGCAGGATAAGGAGCTATCATGGGTGCAGTTGCAAGAAGGAAAGCCAGAGCTAGCCTTCAAGAGGAGAAACCTACAAGGATGAGGATGGATAGTTTCTGAAAAGGGATAATGGACTCATTCTCAATGTGAAATAATTTATTTTAAGCCTTTTAAACAAGTACTGCCCTGATACCCCGCTGTGGTGTGAAGGTGACCCTAAGTTCTTGAAGCCCTTATTGCCAGAAAGCCCAAACTCCAAAGGTTCCTGCTAAAGATGGCTCTGAGGATGGGCCAGGTCATGGACTTCTGAGATGAGTTTAATACCAAAGTTGGGTCAGTGAGTGATCTTTTTTTCCAATTACAGCACATCATAGGTTCACAGATAGAAATTATAGAAGAGACCTGAGAGGTCATCTGGTCCTTATTGAATAAATGAATTGTTAGATGATTTTTCCAGAGTCACATATCTAAGTAGGGGGTGGGTAAGTTCTGAACTCATGTCATCTTGAGTCAAGGTATAGGTCTCTATCTCTGGACTCGAGGACCCAATGGCAAGCTTTAAAATGGAAGCCAAAGATCTCTTTTGGTTGAAGGAGCAGCTATGGTGATGATATGAAAAATCCCTTGCATTTGTTATATAATGAAGATCATATAAATAAGAGAGACAGAGACTTCAGAAGTAATTTGGTCCAACTCTTTCCTTTTACAGAAGGGGAAACTGAGGCTCAGAGAGGCCACACAGGTAGTAAGGGAGAAAGGAAAGATCCCAACCCAAGTCTTCTGTTTTAGGGGATTAGCCAAATGATGCTTTTCATAGGGGAAGGGAATGTAGTCATTTAAAAGTATTCTGCACTTAATGGAGCAGCTTCAAAAAATATCAAATATTTGCAATTTGCTGAAAGCAAAAAGGCAAAAGTGAAAGCGCTTCTGCCTCTGAAGCTTAGAAAATGGTCAGAGGATGGGAGGAAAACAGGCACAGATGGAAGTTTCATTTGAGAACAAAACTCTCAGAAAGGATGGTGAAGGAAAAGCTCCTAAAACATGGTTGACCAGTTGCTTTCTCCCAGAAGTCATCAGAAAATCTCAGAGAAGCCTGAGGCATGCAAGAGACCTCAGAGAATGGAAAAGGGGCAAAAACCAAAGAACCAAAGAAACTCATTCATCAGAGGGAGGAAGAGAGGAAGCAGGAAGATAGGATGCTCCAGGTCAATATCTGTGACTACAACATTACATTGGACCCTCTGAGGATCAGAATTGACTGAGGAAACCCAAAAAGGTGACACACAAAATTACTTGAGATGAAAGGGAAGCATCTCAACCAAGGGATAAAATGGCAGAAGGCTCCCAGAACCCAGAGCCACAAGACCAGGACAGACTATTTCATGGCACCAGCTATTGAGAGGGACACAGCCATCCTCCTGACACTATGTGACCTCAAGTTTCCTCCTCTGCCAAATGCAGGGGCTGCTCCCCAGAATCCTAAGGTCCCTTTTCCAGCTCTAAATCTAAGTTAGAGAATTTTCCCTAACACCCCAAGAAGCACTGGGGCACACAGAGCCTAGTTTCTTGTCCTTTGAAATTCACTTTGGTAACTGGGAGGGTTACTTACAGAGCTAATGCAAAGGGAGAGGTCACGAACCCTTTTCTATTTATTTACTTTTTAATTTTGTTTTTAATGAAAAAAGAAAGATGTGTAAGAGGGCTGGGAAGCTGGAGGCTGACAAAGGGAGGCCTTAACGCTTTCTTCCCATTGTGTGGCCTCTTCCTCCCCTCGGCTCCCCTCAAAGGGGGAACCTGTGCATTTCAAAGTCTCTTTAGATCTTACAAAATAATAAACATAGATGGCAAGTTATTCATTTTTGCTAATAAAGCCAATTCTTTGTTCCTTCCTAAAGGTCATTTATACCCTGTCATGTAGTGAGAACAGGGGGCCAAGTGACAGAAAAAATATAATGGACAAGTCCTCTAGCCTCCTCCCACTATTAGACAAGATCTCCTTAAAATCCAACAATGTTTCATTAGCTAACAAGTGAGACATTTTACTTTCAATGAATGAAAACGATAATAAAGAGTTGCTATATTTTAAAAAGTAATGAATGTAATTTTTGCACTGTTTTATGTTGCTATAAAAAGGGGCCTTAAGTGTACTTTGAGTCCGCTCTTCTTTCTTTAACTACCATAATTTATGCAGATAAATGTTGGATGAATTGAATCAAGAGCAGTATTCGGATTGCTATCCATAAAAGTACTTAGCTATCATTTTCTTTTTCTCCTATTTATATGTGTCTCGATATTACAAAAAATCAAGTTACCAACATTAAAAAATGATATATTGTCATCGGAAAGAACTGAGGCATAACACAGAATAATAAATTATTAGTCTTTGAAGGTGAAAGCCAAGTTTAAAAAGATACCAAGGTATTTGGACTCTTTTCAAACCCTGGATGGCTGGGGGAACCTGGGAAGGGACAAAAAAATGACACCCTGCTAAGCACTGCCATCAATTGTAGATTTGCTGAAGGAAGAGCAAGGGCAGATCAAGGGCTGAGATAATCCTCCAAAAGAATATTCTTTTACTGAACAGTTATGAGGTGAAGGAAATCTAGCCCTCACTTCTAAACTCATGGGGGAGGGCTGTGTGGAAGTTGGACCCTTTTTTACCTGCAGCTTCAAAGTGATGACTGAAAAGTCACGTCAGGAACCAAACTTTCCACCCTGGCCTTGTCTCCCATATAAACAAAATAGCTCTATGGAAAAGGGCTCTCCTCCTCTGGGAAAGAATGAATTACTCTCCTCCTGACTCCCAAGCATGTGAAAATAGTTCACTCAAATTTGTAGCATTAAAAATGAGGACTAGCATCTGTGCTGCATCCTTACAAACGTGAAGAAAGTAGCTGATAAATAAAATAGGATTTGGGGAGCTTTCTCAAAAGGGATGCAGAGAGCATTGGGAAAATTCCCTTCAGTACTTTTTGGTCATTTAAGGAAGCTCAAAACAGGGCCACAGTGATATAACCAATAACCAGCATATGTCCACTTAGAGCCATTTTACAAACATATGACAAGGCTAATGGTATGATCCAGAGGGAGAGAATAGTGGGAAAGTAGTGAGTCTTAATAACCAAATGACTGCTTTGGGATTTTAAACATTCTTCATTATTAGAACCTTGCCATTCTTCTTGATCTTTGGTTTTAAGGTATTGGAGAAAAGGAAGAAGAAAGGGAAGGATAAGCAGTATATTAGTGATGTTGAAAAGTAATGGCTAAATGAAAAGATGTATTAAGAAAATCTTTTTTCCTGCCCTCCACTGTCACACCCAGTAAAAATTGAAGGTATCATTTAGAAGGAAATACATGCTCAATTAAATCTGTAATTTCATTGATTTGGGAGTTCCCTCCAGCAATGCAAAGTACAACCTTTCCATTCTAACCAACTCTTGTCCATGCTCTCTGAAAAGATCACTGTAGTAGGTTCATTCAGATGCTAGAGACCTACTTCCCTTTTTTCTGACATTGCAAGCATGGCAATGGATCAATCCCACTTTCTTTTTTATTATTATTATTGTTTTTTAATTGACAAAACATGTGCATGAGTATTTTCCAACATTGTCCAACTTTTCCCTTCCTTCCCTCCACTCCCTCCTCTAGATGGCAGGTAGTCCCATACCTGTTAAATATGTTAAAGTATATGTTAATTTTATAAAGTTGTCTTGCTGCACAAGAAAAATTGGATTAAAAAGAAGGTAAAATAATCTGGGGAAAAAAACAAAAATGCAAGCAAACAATAGCAGAAAGAGTATAAATGCTATGTTATGGTCCATACGCATTTCCCAGTGTTTTTTGCTGGATGTAGTTGATTCTGTTCATTACTTATTATTAATTATTACTTTATTTATTATAATTAATTATTACTTATTATTAATTAGATCTGAATTGGATCCTCTCATTGCTGAAGAGAGCCACTTTCATCAGAATTAATCATCATACAGTATTGTTGTTGAAGTGTACAATGATCTCCTGGTTCTGCTCATTTCACTCAGCATCAGTTCATGTAAGTATTTCCAAGCCGTTTTGTATTCATCCAGCTGGTCATTTCTTACAGAACAATAATATTCCATAACATTCATATACCGCAATTTCCCCAACCGCTCTCCATTTGATGGGCATTGACTCAGTTTCCAGTTTCTTGCCACTACAGAAAGAGCTGTCATAATTATTTTTACACATATGGGTCCTTTTCCCTCCTTTAAGATCTCTTTGGGATATAAGCCCAATCGTAGCACTGCTAGGTCAAAAAGTATGCACAGTTTGATAACTTTTTGAGTATAGTTCCAAATTGCTCTCCAGAATGGTTGGATCTGTTCACAACTCCACCAACAATAGTGTAAGCCCGCTGGGTTATAGCAAATGGGCTGACGGCGGAGACAGAGCGAGTTTTTGTTTTTACTATAGTCCAGCCCTCCCACAGTCTGAGGGACAGTGAACTGGCCCCCTATTTTAAAAGTTTGAGGATCACTGGAAGCATAGAAATGGGTGTAGGAGATCATTTTGCCCAGGGGTTCTATGAATTTTCTTCTTTTTTAATATTTTGGTTATATTTCAACATAACTGATTTCCAAAATAATCCTTTGGATTTTATCTTATATATTCAAAAAATGATTCTGAGATGAGATCATAAGTTTTAGTAAATTGCCAAAAGAGTCTTGACACAAAAAAGATTGAGAACCCCTGATCTTGTCCAATGTCTTTACAGACAAGGAAACTGAAACTCACTGAGCTCCATGCCTTGGCTGAGGCCTTCTAGTTAGTAAATGGCAGAACTGGGATGAGAATCCATGGCATTTTAACTTCAAAATCCATTGTACTTTGCACATATCAATGACTTGCTCTGTGGATAATACATGTTGTACCATAGCAGCTCTATTTTTATTGGTCCTATAATTTTATTAGGGAAGATAAGGCTTAATAAAGGAAGATTTCTCTGAATTCATTTCATTTATTTAGGGGATTGGTAAGGTCTGGATTTATAATTCCATTGGTAAAGAGTGAAGGAAACACCCTCTACTACACATGCAGGTTGATCCCTGCATTGAAACTCCCCATCTTAGAGAGGGGCTGGGGCTCATAGAGGTGAAGGCATCCCCACAGACAGAATATGTCATGTGTCACTAGTGGGATTTCAACCAAGGCCATCTTGGAGATAACAGCAGCTCTTCATCCACTACTCAAGAGATTCCTCAAGCATTATTATCTTTCCCTTATAGATTTAAAAAAGAGGGATGGTAGATAATGGTAGACAGCTAATTTCAGAGTCAGGAGGACTGGGATTCCTCTCACA
Organism: Sminthopsis crassicaudata; assembly: GCF_048593235.1. Lineage (NCBI taxonomy): Eukaryota > Metazoa > Chordata > Mammalia > Dasyuromorphia > Dasyuridae > Sminthopsis > Sminthopsis crassicaudata. The sequence continues at coordinate 654,244,765 of NC_133618.1, forward strand.
TACTGGCTACATGACTCTGGGCAAGTTGTTCAGCTTCTCAATACACTCAGACAACTCTCTAAAAACTGGAGTCAAAGAACAGTTCCAGAGTTGCATTGGCAGAAGGCATTTCCTCACCCCAAGCATCATTCACTAGTTAAATTATGTTCAGTCATTTCCCAGTCATATCTAATTCTTTGTGACCCTATTTTAGGCTTTCTTAGTAAAGCTAATGGAGTCATTTGCCATTTCTTTCTCCAGTTCGTTTTACAGATGAGGAAACTGAGACAAATAGGGTGAAATGACTTGTTGAGAGTCTCACAACTAGTAAATATTTGAAGTAAAGATGAGACTTCCTGAATCCAAGTCATCACTTTGTCCATTGACTACTTAGAGACTCCCAATTAAATTATAGAGCCAATTTTTTTAATTGCTAAAGAAAATGAACTCAAAGAAACTGTTCCCTAAAAAGATACATCTTTTCCTGTTTTAAAATTTTCCCCAAGACATTAATACATTGTTGGTGGAGTTGTGATCCAACCATCCAACCATTCTGGAAAGCAATTTGGAACTGTGCCCAAAGGACTACCAAATTGTGCATACCCTTTGATCCAGCAGTGTTTCTACTGGGGTTATATCCCAAAGATATCTTAAAGAAGGGAAATGAGTGAAATGAGCAGAACCAGGAGATCATTATTCACGGCAACAACAAGATTATATAATGATCAATTCTGATGTATGTGGCCCTCTCCAACAATGAGATGATTCAGGCCAGTTCAGGTCTTTCAGGACTCTGGGTTCAATAATTTTCCTAAGATATTGTCTTTAGATACTAAGGACAATCAGAGTTCAGAATACAGAGAATAATAAGTACCCTGATCTTTCCTGATAGCCATGTGTGTTCATCCTCTTGGTGACTATAATATATATATATATATATATATATATATATATGTATATATATATATATATATATATGATATATATATACCTATATTGTATATTATTATAGATATTTATATTATCTATATATGTATTTATAAATAAATTAAATTATTATTATATTAAAGCTTTTTTATTTACAAAACATGCATGGGTAATTTTTCAACATTGACTGTTGCAAAACCTTCTGTTCCAAATTATTCCCTCCTTCCCCCCAATCCCTCCCCTAGATGATAGGTAGTCCAATACATGTTAAATATGTTAAAATATATGGTAAATCCAATATATGTATACAATTATTGCTACACAAGAAAAATTGGATCAAGAAGGAAAAAAACTGAGAAAGAAAACAAAATACAAACAAACATCAATAGAAAAAGTGAAAATGTTATATTGTGGTTCATACTCAGTTCCCACAGTCTTCTCTCTGGGTGTAGATGGCTGATCAATCACTGAACAATTGGAATTGGTTTGTATCAACTCATGTTGAAGAGAGCCACATTCATCAGAATTGATCATCGTATAATCTTGTCATTGTCATGTACTATGATCTTCTGGTTCTGTTCATTTCACTCATTTCAGCATCAGTTCCTATAAGTCTCTCCAGGCCTCTCTGAAATAATCCTGTTGATTGCTTCTTATAGAACAATAATATTCTATTATATTCATATATCATAATTTATTCAGCCATTCTCCAATTGACAGGCATCCACTCAGTTTCCAGTTTTTTGCCACTACAAAAAGGGCTGCCACAAATATTTGTGCACATGTGTATTCCTTTCCCTCCTTTAAGATCTCTTTGGGATATAAGCCCAATAGAAACACTGCTGGGTGAAAGGATATGCACAGTTTGATCTTTTTGAGCATAGCTCCAAATTGTTGAGCTACCTTTTATATATTATCTTCTCCCATTAGATCATAAGCTCCTTTAGAGACTTTCTTTTTTGTAATTGTATCTCCAGCACATGGCACAGAGCATGGTACAGAGTAGGCACTTGATAAGTATTTGTTGACTGTTATCAGGATCTCTCTGTCTTCTCCAGCCAACAGCCCCTACTTATTCACTTATAATGCTTTTTGAGTGATTAATCCCAAACCCTTAAGTTTGGAGTTTGGCAACTGTCAAAACAAATCAACCTTGAAAGGAAGACTGGATTCAGAGTCCAAGAATCTGGTTTGGAATCCAAGCTTTGCCAATTCCTGTGTGACCTTGGGAATTCGATTCAATTCAACTCGACCAACCTAAATGAAGCATCTCCTTTGTGCACTGTAGTGTGATAGATTAGTCACTCTAGACTTCAGTTTCCTCATCCATGGAAAAAAAGGGTTTGTATTAAATGATCTCTAAGGACCCTCTAGCTCTAGAGTCAATGATTCTCCTAAGAATTCCAACTTCCATGTTATTCCTTTATGATTTTTGTGGGGTTTTTAAAAGATTTTTTGTACTCTATATCTAAAAATATTGAATGACATGTCTCAGTTGTAGAAGCTGATTCTTTATGATTTTTGTGGGTTTTTAAAAAAAAATTTTGTATTCTATATATAAAAATATTAAATGACAAATTTTAGTTGTAATGTGAATTTTAATGATATTTTTGTGGATGTTTTAAGATATTCTCCAGGAATTCTTTATTTATTCTTTAACTATGTCCCATTAAGCAAACTCTTGAATCTAAACACTGTTTTTTCTGGACAAACTACTTCGTTAAATGCTCCATGAACAGACTTCATAAACAGGAATCAGCCAAGTTCTATGACCAATCAAGAATGCTAGTCATGACTGACTTTGAGAAAAAGGACTCACAATCCAGCCTTTCTACTGGGTTGGCAGTGACTAGTGGATGGCCTTCCTTCCTGTAGGGAAGCTAGAATTTTAGTTTCAGCTCTGTTACAGATTGCTGCATGACCTCAGAAAACTCCCTTATTTCTATGGGCTTCAACAAATACATTATGAGACAGATGAGCTATATGGTCCTTCAAAACCCCTTATAAGCAGATAGAGTTCTGGGTCTAAAATTAGGAAAAACTGAGTTCAAATCTGGCCTTCGACTCTTCTCAGCTGTGGGATCCAGCAAGTCTGTTTTCCTCAGTTTCCTCAACTCTAAAAGGGGAAGAATGATAGCACCTATCTCAAATGGTTGTTGTGAAGATCAAATGAGATAATACTTGTTAAAAGCACTTAATACAATACCTGACCCACAGCAGGCCCTAGGTAAGTGTTTATTCTTCCCTTCCAGTTCTAGTGTTTAGTCACAAGTAGGTCCAATCTATAATGGCAGAGTCAAATTCTGAGTCTCTCCTCTAAACATCCTCAACCATCAGAATCCCTTCCCTTCCACCCCCTCACCCCAATCAGAATGAAAACCCAAAAAGTGCTGCTTTGGCTTTCTCCCTGCATTGTTTCAGGGGTCCGGTTCTCGGCCTCCAAAGACCTTGAAGAGCAAATAGGGCGCCTGCCAAATTGGGCTCTCCCCACTGAAATCAGAGGGACCAGGAGCTTCCAAGAACAAGAACAGCCCTTTGCAAAGGGTTTCAACAGCACACCAGAGTTATGCAAGCCGCCCAAGTCTAGTTTTCAAAACATTTTACTCTGAGGAGCTCAAGTTAATGATGACTTTGCCAAATGGAAATGAATTATGTCTTTCTGTCATCTGCAGTGGCCATCCGGGCTGGCCGATACCAGCAGCTGCCAAAAGCACACACATACCCAAAGACCAAAACTATGTCGGAAAGTGACGTGAAGCCTCACCGGAGACAAGATAGAATTTTCACTTCATCAATCAGGGAGAAGCTCCAAAAAAACGGCCAGTCGAATATATACATGCTCTGCTGGATGAAATATTTTGTTAATTCACTCCATTCAGGGTAAACTGATTTATGACTTTACTTCATGAACAAGTAATTTTTAATGTAAATAATAAAACCTGCTAACCGTATATTCCTGTAACACAGGGAATGGCAAAGTTTTTATCTGAATTAATTAGGTGATTTTTCACTAGAACAGATTCTTGCTTTTACTTTGAGAGACATTTTTTTCCCTCCTTAGGTGCTCCCCTCCCCAACTCTTTTATATTGTTTCATAAAAGTATAAGGTAAAAGGGTATGCTTGTGTGTGTAGGTACACATGTATGAGTGTTTTTCCCAAAGGTACTGAGGGATCATGGGTGACAAAATTCTTAGCATTACAATATAAAAACCACCCAGCCTTCCAGTGAACTGAAATTACCTATATATTCCACAACTTATTACAGTGCCTGTCAAATTCATTTGGCCATTGTGTCTTTGCTAGAATAATAAAAAAAATGCTTGCAACTTTATAATATTTCAAACCTTTCCCTACTCCTCCCCAAAAGTGTAAAATTAATGGTAGTATGAAGAAAACACAAGTTATTTTACAAAAGAATCTGCAGAGATTCCTTTCCTAGGCCAGAGGATTCCAGTTGTCAAAATGAACAGGCCCGGAGTTTTGCTTCCCCTCTGTATTTTATCACAAGGATTTTCATCATACATGGGAGACTGATGGGGGAAGGGTGAGGAGCAGCATTCGCTAAAATTACTTTTGCATCCTGTAATTTGTCTAGAACAGTGAGAGGAAGAGATTTCTTTCTGAAAAGCTAGTCACAATTCTTTCTCTCTTTTTTTTCCTTCCCTTTAGTTTTTGAGAATTTGATTTTTTTCTGAAGCAGAATTTTTTCCAGTTTCTTTGCTTAAACAACTTTTTACAGAGTACAGTGGAAAAGTAATCAGAGCCTCAAAAACCTCAACAGACACTATTACCTCCAACAGAAAGCCAATCTATACTTAATATAAGCTCCCTATGCCCAGAAGGATAGGCTTGTTGTAGCTGTGACTGACTATGCAGAGAGAAATGAAGACCTATTTCAGAGTACCCAAGCTTTCTTGGCCATTTGCCTCCCATTGACTAGGATTGGTGAGACAGAATAAGGGAAGTATTTCCTTATTAGAAGCCAGAGTGTTTCCTTATTGGGTTTTTCAAATTTTCAGAAAATCAAAGAAAGGATCTCAGGGTCCCGGTCGTCCATCATTATAGCCAATGGAGGAATCCCACAAATGGTCCCTCCAGCCTTTGTCTGAACGCTTCTAGAGATAAGTAGTAGCTCATGATTGTTAAATCTGAGTGAAGGTCTTAAGGATTTTCATAGAAATAGGAATTACTGAGAAATAGGGGAGAGAGGGAAGGATGGAAAGAATGAATGTGTGTGGTGTGTGTGTGTGTGTGTTGACATGGAGGGGTCATTAATTAGGATATGGCTGACTGCTAGCAATGCAGACATTCTCTGCAGCTCTGAGTCTGCCTGGAACTGGCGTGAGGTTGGAGAATCTGGGTAGCCTTCTCCATGGCTCTGCCCTGTTGGCGTTGATTGTGTATGATTAATGATTTAAAGGAATAAAAAGAGAAAGGTCAACTTCTGAGTTCAAGACAGAGCAGCTACACAGGGAGTAATTAAGATACTTGTGTAAGCATGATTAATAAGCACAAACTGGCACTCTGGGCAGTAAACAAGATGCAAGCAGATGGTTAGTATGAAAAGGGTGGTATGGGGGATTTTTTCCCTAAAAAGCAATTTTTCAGCAGCTTGTAAACTTGGCTTGTGAATTTTTTTTCCTTCCCTTCAAATCCTCCCAAACTCATTATCTCCACAACCTAAAAGAAAGCTTGCATGGACTCTGATACTCATCCATTCTTCTAAATATTCTTCTTCTATTTTTTTTTTACTTTGGGTTATTTTATTTTATTACAGATAACTAGAGTTTGCATGTAAATGGATGCGGCTCATCTTTGTTTCACGCTGCCTTTTATGTCAAGAGTCCCATGAATTGTGGAGCTTGACAAGGCGGCTCACAGCAAAGCCTTTTAAACTCCCGCCCAGCGCTTCTCGCTGGCTGTCATGTGATGGGCAGAACAGAGGCGTCAATGGTGGCAGATCTGCAGAGAGTTGGCAGGCAGGTGTCAGAACGGTCCAGCGGGCACCCCTAACGAACACTAATCAGCCCTGGTGTTCTTTTACAATCCATATCTAATTCGCAAGTTTCATTCTTTCTGAAAAACAATTACTAGGTTTTGAAGTTCATTGTGCATTTACTCAACTGTCTCTTCATATTAACGTAAAGTGGGAACAAGAAAAAATAGAGTCAGCAGGGAAGGGACATCAAAGATGTTAAGAGTGGGTGAAGGCTTTATTTTAAAGCAATATAATTACAGATGCGGGTAATGTTTTACAATAAATTTAAATACAAAAGGTGCAGCCTGTGCCACAAAGATTCTATAGAGAGATGCATATATATATGTGTGTATATATGTGTGTGTATGTGTATGTATATATATATATATATATATATATATATATATATATATATATATATATATATATATATATATATATATATGTCCAGGAGTTGTAATCACAGAACTCAAAACCAGCTCAATGGTGTCTTATGGAAGCAATGTCAAGAAAATGAGGGTGTGCATTTCTTTAAAAGTAGGTGAAGAATATACCAGAAATCTCTAATGCCCATAGGTAATCGAACTAAGGGAGAACAGGAGGAAATGGGGGGAAAGCTTTTAAGATGATTTTTGTAAACAAGACATATTTTTCTTGATTCTAGTTTTAAAACTGGTTATGGAGGGAAGCCTCCTCTGGACTTCTCTGACCAGCAGGCAGACTGGTAGCATATGGGCAGCTGTGTTACTGTGTGAGGAATGAACTCTGTGTGTGTCGTTTCTGGCTAGTCTCAGAGTCTGCAGGTAAAAGAGATAACAGTGTGTCAGCCCCTCCATTTACATGCAAACTCTAGTTATCAGTTATAAAATAAAATAACCCAAAATAAAAAAAATAGATGACTTAGAAGAATGGATGAGTAGCAGAGTCCACTCAAGTTGGCTTTGTCCATTTAGTCTCCTCCATTGGATTATTATGCATCAACAGGCTCTTGGAGTGAGATGGAGGGAATTAAAAAGATCACTTTTGACCCCATTATTTTATAGATGAAGTTTGCAACTTTCCAAAGAATAAGAAATAGCCAGCATTCAACCCAGATCCCCTAATCCCAAATCCAGTGATTTTGCCATTACAACCTATGAAGTTTTTAGCCAATGTAGGATGGACGAACACTCAACAACGACAATAATGATAATGGATTATATATAGTTCTTGATAGCTATCACTTCATTTGATCCTCAAAACCACCCTCTGTTTATAGTGGGTACTACAATTATCCCCATTTTACAAGTGAGAAAACTGAGGTTCAGGGAAGTTTGACTCTCCTAGAGTAATGTACTTTGTAAGTATTTGAAGTCTCAGAACTCTATCTGCCATGTTACGCTGCCTCCCACAAGTGGTCCATCCAATGGAACACTTATACGAACTGTCACTGTCCCAGGATATCAATTTGAAAACATTATCTCAGAAATGTACCTTTCTTGTCATTCTTGAACCTCTAATTTCTCTCTTACTATGATCTACAAACTAAAATAGATCCTAAAGCTTAATTTTATCTCCATCCCTTTAAGCAGATTTAAACACGTCAATACCTCCCAAATATATCTAAATAAATGTATTTAAAGTTGTCAACAATAAATTGATTTTTATAGCTGCATGATGATCCATTGGTTAGTGAATTCTACAAAAAGATTTAAGTTCATATATATTATTTGGGCTGATAATCATGTACAAATTTAACTTCTAGAACATGAAATATTATTTAGGATAAAACTCTAATCCTTTAATAAAGAAACTGCTTCTCTGAAAAAAAAAAAAACAGCCAGAAAGAATCTGTATACTCATTATATCATCATCATCATCATCATCTCTGAAGTTGATTAATTGAATTGCACAAATACTCTACTCATGTTAGCTAGAAAGACCAAATAAGTCATAAAGGACTGCCATGCAACAAAAAGAACTTTTGTCTTACAAATCTTTAAGATAAATGTAAAAAAATGACTAATAAAGGAAATGTTTTGCGTGACTGCACATGTATAGTCTATATCAATTGCTTGCTTTCAAGAGGGGGGACAGGAGAAGGAGGGGGCAGATTGAAGAATCAATTTTTTAAATGTTAAAAAATGTTGCTTGCATCTAATTGAGAAAAAAGTAAAATTAAAATTAAATGAAAACAAAAACAGTGAGTGAAAAAGGCCCTTATTACCACCCAAAAACACTAATTATAGCTGCCCTTACTTGACCTTCTCCAAGAGGTCTTCAAAGATGTGAAATAGAGGAAATCAGCACTTTGAGTACTGCTCACTTGTCACACATTTTTTGTCAGGTGGTCATAAGAAAATGTCCAACTGTCAAAGCCCAGACCAAAGACCAGTATGACATCCAGGATGAAATCCTCAATCAATAATTGGTTCAACCAGTATTTCAACCAGCTAATGTATTCAAAGCATCATAAATCCGGGCAACAGGATAGTTTAAGGCAGTCCTAGTAATAATGAGACTTACAATTCAAATAGGAAGAGTGTAACATAAGCTCCTTGAGAACAGGAGCTCTTTACTTGTTTGTCATTGTGTTTTCTCCCCCAATCCTCAGTGCATAGTAGGTGCTTAATAGCTGGTTACTGCATTGTATTAAAAAGATTATAAGATTGCTGATTTTGTGTTGGACGGGATCTTAGAAATGGAGTCCAATTTTGTCATTTTATAATGAAAAAACTGTGGCCCAGAAAGCTTAAGTGATTTGTCTAAACTCACACAGGTTTTAAAAAAGACATCAGAAATCTAGACCAGGTCCTCTGACTCATGGAGCTAGACGAGACCTCTGAAATAGAGATCCATTGGCAAATGTTTAACAACCAGGCTCCCCAATATGTAAATGACACTTTTCAAGTTAATTCGAATTATTAACATTTCAATTATTATCATAAGTCTAAACAATCAACAAAACAATAAATCAAGCCCCAGTTTGTACTGTTTGCCAAGTTCCAAGGTGTCAATGTTTCCACTGAAGAATTTAACAGTCTCTCTCTGAAGAAGCTGGCTCTGCCATACTTATTCTGAAGTCATCTGATCCAAAATCCCCTTTTCATAGTTGAAAAAAACAGAAGGCTCCAGATCCAGATTCTTTCCATTGAAACATACAAAGCAATGAATGTCTATATGGTGTCATAGGGACTCAGAAACATGGGAGATGGCCAAGAACGGCAATGGGCTTTGGGAAAGTTTCCCTTAGGAGGTAAGAAGGGGGGAGTGGGGTAATTCTGGTTTGTAGGGAAAAAAAACAACTTAAACTGCTGAAGCTTCAACTTTATCCTCAGGCCTCACAGCTATAGCAGGTCTTCAGAAGTCTATTTCAATCAATCAATCAGCAAGTATTAATTAAGGTTTCATTTACTAGGCACTGTGCTAAGAGATACAAATAAAATGAATCAATAATCCCTACTTTAGGAGAGCTTACATAGTAAAAGAGGAGCCAAATAGAACGTATACGTAAAATAAATATCTAAAAAGAGTGAATAAAAGGTAAAATATAAGGTAAATTGAGGGGAAGACACTATTAGTTGAGGGAATAACCAAAAGAGCTTTCAATGTATAATAGGGGTTCTTAAGCATTTTTGTGTGTCCTGAATCCCTTTGGTGGTCTAGGAAAGCCAATGGATCCCTTCTCAGTTTTGTTTTTAAATGCATAAAATAAATTATATATTATTATAAAAGAAACAAATTATATTGAAATAGTTATCAAAATGTAAAAACAAAAACAAGTTCATAGACCCCAAGCTAAGAACCCTTAATGTCGATGGAAGCGTGTGGGCCTCTATCTTGAGAGAAAAGAAGGATTCTGTGGGGCAGAAGTGAAGAAGGAGTGAGTGCATTCCAAGCATGGGGACCAGCTAATGCAAAAATATAGAGATAAGAGAAGGAGCATCATGAGTAAGATACAGAGAGAAGGTCAGTTGGTATTTTCTACGTGGACACATTAAGGAAGAATCCAGCAAGCAACAAAAGAAATGAACCAAAAGGTGCAGGTAGGATGTTGAAATAGCTAATACTTTTGCAGAGAAGTAAGTTTCCAAACTGCCTTGCGGGCTGATGGGAGCCTAGAGAGTTCTGTTGACAAACACAGTAGACTTGTCTCATTCTGAAAGGGAAATATCAAGTCACTATAGTCTACTTTATCTTTCAAAACCAGCCTTGCACTGACAGGATTTCTGTTTCTAGTTAATTGTGAGTGACTATGGACATCAGGTCAACCACTTCAGCTAAATGGTGAACTGACAGGTAGTCTACAAACAATGACAGTCACCAGGAAGTTGGAGAGAACTCCAGCTTTTTGGAAGCCCTTGAGGCACAGGAACTCATAGACAATCTGAAATGAGCCACAGATAAGCTCCATATGGCTGGATGTGCCAGGCTCCTCTCAAGCAAGTTCCAGAGCCCAGGGAGGGAAGCGCTAGTCAGGGAGACAGTCCCAATAAGATGGCCAGCCCCCCTGGATGGGTGCCAGGAACAACCTTTAATCAACTCTGTCTCTCAGTGTTTGGAAGATATATAGATTTCAGAAATGTCAAAACTCTTTGGGAATTGTGGGGGTAAAATGAATAGGCTGTTTGCTCTCCCTATTGATACACCAGACTTCAGACTGTCAAAGTGCTTTTAGTTATAGCAGGCAATGTACAAAGTTAGCTGCACTTGTTTTGACAACCACAAAAAGATTTATCAGTTGTATATACCTGTTCAAGTACCTGAGTATTCAACGTGAAAATTTGTTCTAGCAAATTTCTAACCCTAATAATGTTCTCAATGTCAGCGATTGTATTGTTGACTTTTCTGGAGCCTTCCTTAGTGACTTTTGTGGATTTTGCCCATTTGCTAGAGATTTATCACTCCTACAAAATAATTAGAAAGAAAATGATACAAATCTGAAGGTCTTAACTATTTTCTGTCATGGACCTCTTTAGTAATCTGGGGAAGCCTGAAGATGCCTTCTTAGAATGTTTTTAAATGGCTAAAACATAATATAAAAGATGGGAAAAGAAAAAGTCTATGGGATAAAGTGAGTGTGTGATACTTCCAAAACTCCTACAATTCAGAAGGATAACTTCTTTCTCATCTGTTTTAACATTTTTAGGAATTAAAAAAATTAGAGTAAACTGCAAAGCCACAAAATCACTTTGACTTTGCTCTGACAGACACTTTTTCATTCATGCTTTAAAAAGCTTTCAACTATCTAACTTCTACTGTTCTCTATGAAGATCAGTTTATAGTCATTGATTGGACAGTTACTTTATGAACTTCACTTCTCTTTTCATTAAGTCAATCATTGGAATTAGCTACTTCATACTATTTAAGGGTTTCCATTTTCCCTCCATTCCTATTCATGAGATCACAGACCCAGAGTTTGAAGATCTCTTCAAAGGTTCTCTCATGTTGTTCAACCCCTTTGTTGTACAGGAGACTAAACAGAGGCCCAAAGCACATGAACCTATGGTAACAACTCCATGAACTATTGATAAAACTTTGCACCACTGAGATTTTGAGGTTTTATTTTTAATCTCAAAAACAAACTACACTAGCAAAGAATTGGGAAATGAGTAGATGTCCATCAGTTGGGGAATGGCTGAACAAGTTGTGGTATATTAAGGCAATGAATTATTGTTGTATGAAAAAAATGATGAACAAGCTGATTTTAAAAAGACTTGGAAAGATTTACATGAATTGATACTAAGCAAAACAAGCAGAACCAGGAATATATTATACACAATAACAGCAAGAATGTGAGATTATCAACTATGAAAGATTTGGTTCTTCTCAGTGGTTCAGTGATCCAAAGCAATCCCAGTAGACTTTGGACAGAAAATACATCTGCATCCAGAAAAAGAATTATGGAGATTGAATGTAAATCAACACATGTTTACTTTTTTCTGTTTTTTTATCTCTCCCATGGTTTTTCCCTTTTGCTCTGATTTTTCTCTCCCAATATGATTCATAAATCAATGTGTGTTAAAAATAAATAAATTTATTAGGATGAAAGAAAAAAATGAAAAACAAAACAAGAACTCCCAGACATCCTGAAAAAAATTATGAATTCAGAAACATTTTAAAAATAAATTCATGCTGTAGTAATTTTACAAGCCAGAAAAATGATTTCATATATATGTATATATAATCATATGAATAAATTAAACACATTTATGTATATATTCACAATTTATGTAAATCTAACAATATTTACTTTACAAAATGTACATTTACTTATTTACCAACTTTTTTTTGTGGTTCTAGGAGTGCTTGAAAAAATTTCTTAAATTTTCAACTGGCTGGGTTTCACAGATTAAAAACCACTATATTAGAAATTATTTTTTTAAAAAGAACACATTCAAAGAAACTTTTAAAAAAGAAGTTGGTCCAGGTGTGAAGAGATATTAATTTTTTTACCACAATCTCACCAATAAAGCTGCTTTCCCCTACAGGTAATAAGTGATGACTAAATGTTGTCTACAGCTGAAACCCACAAAAGTAATCCAAAAAATGAGGTGGGATCCAATTGCCAGGACTCAAACCAATGGCAGGAGGCTTGTGGCACTGAGCTATTAAAATTGTTTATGATCTCTCCACACAAGTCCAATTCTTAAATTTCTCGTGTATTTTTAGGACTTCGGATGCTGCTTCACAGTCTGCCCCTTAGATCCCATTACCATGTTTGTGTGGTCTTGAACACAACCTTTGTTTGTTTGGTGTTACATATAACCTGGATGTTCTGATAATTGACCTTCTATCTCCCTACCAGCTGTTGCTGCTGGGTTGTTGTTTTTTTCTTTTTCCTACTAAACCATCCACTTCTTACTTCACATACATTGTCACTGAGGTCCAGGACCAGATCAATTCACTAGCACTGCTACTGAGTACTGGCCACACAGGTATTCCCACAACAATCCTGGGAATGGCATGGTTTTCAAAGTTCTTACTTCTGCCTAAACAAGTCACATTTATGGTAGCAATGTAATCCCACTGCCTCCATTTTTTCCAATTCAATTAGTATTTAATGCATGCCAGAGGGACAAACCCAGAGTGAGAAGATCTCTTCCCAATAAACAATGATGTCTTCAATGGCAGCAGTTGAGAATCACTCACAAATTAGAATCAATTTTATGGATGGAAGGAAGGAAGGAAGGAAGGAAGGAAGGAAGGAAGGAAGGAAGGAAGGAAGGAAGGAAGGAAGGAAGGAAGGAAGGAAGGAAGGAAGGAAGGAAGGAAGGAAGGAAGGAAGGAAGGAAGGAAGGAAGGAAAGGAAGGAAGGAAGGAAGGAAGGAAGGAAGGAAGGAAGGAAGGAAAGGAAGAAAGGAAGGAAGGAAGGAAGGAAAGGAAGAAAGGAAGGAAGGAAGGAAGGAAGAGAAGGAAGGAAGGAAGGAAGGAAGGAAGGAAGGAAGGAAGGAAGGAAGGAAGGAAGGAAGGAAGGAAGGAAGGAAGGAAGGAAGGAAGGAAGGAAGGAAGGGAAGGAAGGAAGGGAAGGAAGGAAAGAAAGGAAGGAGGGAAGGAAGGGAAGGAAGGAAGGGAAGGAAGGAAGGAAGGAAGGAAGGAAGGAAGGAAGGAAGGAAGGAAGGAAGGAAGGAAGGAAGGAAGGAAGGAAGGAAGGAAGGAAGGAAGGAAGGAAGGAAGGAAGGAAGGAAGGAAGGAAGGAAGGAAGGAAGGAAGGAAGGAAGGAAGGAAGGAAGGAAGGAAGGGAAGGAAGGGAAGGAAGGAAGGAAGGAAGGAAGTTCTCTTCTGCCTATTTCCCAGTCTTCTAAGTTTGGAAACAAATTTTACTTATCCCTGTTGAAAGATGCTATGGGGGAGATAAGTTTTACTGTTGGATGCCCACATAAGAACCAAAGGGGAAAACTCCAGCAGCTTTCTCACAAAAACAGAGGCCTAAATACTCTCCTAAGGGACAAGGAGTGCTGAGCAACAGAAACTGCCAAGAGAGCTCACAGAAGCTGGCTGGTCGGGAGTGATGTAGCCAGCAAGGTATATACTCTGCAGACACCAGAATTTTGAAAGGAATGCCAGCGGCACTCTAAAGAAGGAGTTCACATTTTAAACTCTGTTTTCTAGCCAGACACATGAACAAGTACAGGCAGGGCACATAAGGAGCAACACATTTTTTTCATGCACAAGTGCAATCCAGATTCAAAGAAACACAGACTTATAGTCATGGAACCAGAGAATGCTGAAGCTGAAAAGGAGTTCACTAGGGCAGGATTTGTCATTTGGCAGATGAGAAATCACAGGCTCAGAGGTCTGTATGGGGTCAGGCAATGTTAGAGGCTGAAACAGGACTGGAACTCAAGTCTCCTTTGAGTTAGGGGATGAAACCAAAGAAAAACCACCTTTGGAAGAACAATAAAGAAATCATTTGCACTAAATAGAAATTCTGATGGAAGGGATAAATCAAAGAGAATCTTACCACTCCTTTCGACAGACAAGTTCTCCCCGTGATCCCTCCCCTGTCCCCCAGTAACAATAACCACTTACAATTCTCTCATCCTTTAGGGCTTGAGAAGTTTCATTTTTTCACTTTTAAACGACATCACATTTTTGTCTATGGTTTATCTAATTATTACATTACAAGCCTCTCCTCTCTTCTTCAACGATGAGGAAAGCTCTTCCCCATCAATTAAGTTTTTTATGTCACTTTTGTCCCATGATTAGGGAAAGAAGGGAACTGGGGCAAAAAACCCCAACAGACTTCCCCTTCAAGAAACACCCCTCAAACTAATCACCCTCGAGTGACAATTAGCAGTTTTGGCAGCATATTATAGAAGGAGTTCTAATAAGGCAAAAGAATTGAGGGCAGGTTTTTTTTCTCCTTCACTATCCTGTCTAAAGCTTGAAAGCAAGCCTGTATCCTAATGAATTCTGAACTCCCGTCAGCTCAAGAGAGAAAGAACAAAATCTTTTATCTTCACTTGGAATAGTCAAGAAAGTAGAAAATAAAAAATAAAAAACAAGCCTATTGTTCATCCTCATTCCCTTAAAAACACTCTGCACTTTGCTTGCCCTTTCTTGGCTAGAACAGCTAGCAGAGGTCATCAATAAAATAAGGCTGTAAGATTATTGGCCCATGTAGTTGTGAAACTCCCAATCAACATGTTGGCCCTTCACAAACTAGTGGAAGAGAATAGTCCCAGGAAGAATTCTGAACAAAATGGGCCCCATTTTCACATGGAGCCTTCTGTTTTGGCCCTCACATACATCCCCTGAGTTTGAAGTTACCAAAAGCTGGATGATGTTAACATGTGCCCACAAAGTGCTATTGGAGGGTGTTCCATGGTTTTTCTGCTCATAATAACTATTGTTAATCTTTATTTGTTGTTGTGGTTGTTGTGTTTCTCTTAATGTTTAATAGATTGCAATTAGAAATAGTACTAGGAAAGTCATTGTCTAACTCCTGCTCTTTTAAGTACATAAAAAGGTGGATAAAATGTCTAACTTTTGTAATTAAATGAAAGTGCTTGGATATAAATCTAACTTCTATAGATTATTTATTATTATGATTATGGTAAGGAAGCTTGAGATAAAACAGGGACCGAAGACAGCTGATAGTATGTTATACAGCAAAGAAAATCTTAAGTTCAAAAGTTTAAAATGTGTTCTCTCAAAACACAAGGGGAGAAAATTAATAGGATATTGTCTAGTCAAAAGTATCTTGTATAAAAAACAGATCACTAAGCCTCAGTGTTCCTGAAAATGATTGCAATTTGGAGAGGAAAGTTGTTGGAATGCCTCTAAATTCTTTTCCTTGAATCTCTTTCTGTGTTTGGCAGGTAGAGGTTGATATTCTACACAGGGAAGACAAAGATATCCTACAATGGCAATAGATACACACGCATGCGCACAGGCACGTACACACCCACGTACATACATGCTTGCTGAAGATTCAACATTTTGCTTCAATGCTTCCACTAATCCAAAGACATGCCAATCTGCTCGCTGTTTCATGGCATCAGGAGGTTTGGATTTGACTTATCAAAGGATGTCGGACTTGCTTAGTAAGAATTGGGTGGATATTAGCAAAAGGTTGAATGAGTTTAACTAGAATGGATTTTAAACCTCTCTCCTTACACACACACACACACACACACACACACACACACACACACACACACTGATTTTAGGGTTTAAAGCATAGGAAAGGCAAGGAAACTAACAATACAGAGCATACAATTGTTGGACAATGTACCACTCTAACCAAGAACATAAAGGCCGAACAGTAGAGCATTGAGAAATTAAATTCATGGCCTGGAAAACAAGCTAAGATTAAAAAATGTCATGTTGATACAGTAGGTGCTCTTGAGAGTGAAGAAAAAGATGCCAGAAACAGAATTGATTGCATTTTCGTTGCAACATCTCGTGATAGAGGTGGAAAAGGGTGAGGTATATCAGCTACCCTCGATGCTCCGGGGGCACGTACCACATTTTTCATCAACATCCTAGACAATATGGAACACTACCATGTAAAATCTCAGTCACCAGTGGCTACTATCTGTTTCCTCACTGTCCTACCAGAGGGCTGCAAGCAGGGGAATCCATGAGCACTTGAGCCCTGAATAAATAGAAGTCTTATGTCAAAGCTCTCTAAGAAGGTAACTTACAGAAAAGAGACCCAAGTTTGGATATAGTGAGATACAACTATTTGTGTGTTTGTCTGGGGGAATGGGTGGTAAAAGGTGTGTTCTTCTCCAGAAATAGTCTCACTTCCTTTAGGATACAGTTCATGCATCACCTTCCTAACAAAGATTTTCCTGATTCCCCCCAATTCTTAATGCCCTACTTTCTTTACTTTTGCACAATCTTATGTTTTTATAGGCATTCTCTATATAGTTATATGTATATAATATATAAAATCTCATGTTATATGTATGTATATGTGTATATGAACACCTAAGTATATATGTGTATATACATACATAATTGATTTTCTTTGCATCCTCAAAGACCTAGTCAGTGGTTGTCAATTTACGTATTGATCAGGGACTTCTAGAATAAGACATATCCAGAATACCCAGAAGAAACTCAGAGCTTTCTAAAGATGAAAAAATTTTCCCCATTTCCTCTTTATTCTAAAAACTTCAGTGCTTCTTTCGATTCAATTTTGACCTTTGTCTTTATAATATTATGTATACATACTTATATGTATTGTGTATTATATGTGTACATATATATGTATATATATTTTAAAGGGTAGAACAAGGGCCTTCCAAGATCATCTTGATGAGCAATAAAACTTTATTTTGGGACTCTGCATATTTCTAAGAGGGGCAGCTAGATGGCTCAATGAATAGAGTGCTGAGCCTAAAGTCAGGAAGCCCTGAGTTTAAATACAACCTCAAAACACTTATTAACTGAATAAGATAATAATGATGGTGATGATGATGATAGCTAGGCAAGTTATTTAACTTGTTTGCCTTAATTCACTAGTGAAGAAAATGACAAAACTTCAGTTTCTTTGCCAAGAAAACCCCATATAAAGTATGGTTCATGAGGTCATGAAGAGATGGCTATGACTGAATGACTCAACAACAATATTCTTAAGGAAAGCACATCCAAGAGATGACTCTTGGAAACTTGGAATTATCAAACTTTGCCAAATTGGCCGATTCACCCGTGTAATGCATCATGATGGGAGAAGCCATCCCACCACCACCACCACTACTACCACTCTCTTCTAGACAACAAAATGGGGCTGAAAGACCCCTTTGGCTTTCTTTGTCCCTTCTGCTTTACTTTGGAGAGATCCTGAAAGAGCAGCAGAGCTGAATCAGTCTTAAATCAAAGAGAGGAGAGGTACAGTGCCATTACTACCAGCCTCAAGGAAGGGATTTCTTTGGAAATGCTAGTGTTAGGGACTTGACTCTCCAATAACTCTAAGATCAACAGTTCAAGGATCTAACCTCACAAGAGAAGGGGGACTGCCTGGACAACACAATTTTTGGTCAAAGAAGAAACTATTGTTTTTGGCATCTAATTCAGGGAGGAACAGAAGAAAGGACCAAAGTCAGAACATTGAACAAGAGCCCTGATCTTTGTCCTTGACTATTATAGTAAATTATTTTGGACAGTATGGATTGGCTGAGAAGTAGGGTTGCCTGCCTAGTAGCCCCAATATGCACAATGGTTTCCCTTTGAAAATTAAGAGTCACCAAAATGTCAGGATACTGTCTGTCTAGCAATCCAAATTCAATTCTTTTCCCAGGGGAGTTCAACAGAATTTTTGAGCCTAAAGGAATTTTTAGGGCCCTGGAGGCAGTGGGATTATCACTGGAAGGAGAAGAGAATTGTACTGATTGTTTATATAATATACCATTCGTCTTCTGCATTTCCTGAGCTATGGCACAGATTATCTTGTACGTTATATTTGCATTATCACTTTAAATGTTTTTTAATGAAATCTCTTACCTAGGCCAGTGTAGTCTTAGACATGAACTATAGGCTAAGATTTCTCCAGATTAAACTGGGGTGAGGAACATGGAGATATTGTGCCAAAAGAACCTGATCTGGGGAGTAGCCTTCGAGGTTGATCCTAGTTTAGGTAAACCTGGGCACTAGGGATCCCAGACATTGTGTATAACCTGTCTCTCCAGGGACTGAGGGGGAAAGAGATTATGTAAATAGAAAGGCAGTGAAGGTTTGGCATTTTTATTCTATACATAAAGAAACTGAGAGCAAAGACTAATAGTAGCCAATATTTAAATAATACTTCAAGGTTTTACAAAGTAGTCTACATGCATTATTCAGGTCTCATAACAACCCTATGATGTACCCGTCAAAAATGAAGAATTGAAAGTTAGGTGACTTAAACAAGATTACATAGCTAAGAAATATTAAAGGTAGGACTCAAACCTAGATACATTCTTGATTCCCAAGACCATCAACGGTCCCATTACTCTTCACATTTCACCAAACCACCTCTCAGAAAATTAAGTGACGTGGTCCTGGCTTGGTCCATGGTTCAAAGCATGGACCAGAAGTCAGGTCTCCTAACCTCAGGTCTCAAACCAGTGAGCTGAGACTCAAGAGCTTATAAATGCTTTTCTTAGTTGGAAAGACAGCAAAATCATGACAACAATTCAGTTGGATTCAAAGTCTAGAAGTTTCTTGCAGGAGTTGGCAAGTACTTCTCCCTCTTGTCCTTTGCCCAATGTGGTATTGAAAGGACCTTCTCATATGTTCCCAGAAATTACACCTCCAACCTCGAAAAGTAAAACATCTTTCTTTCTTAACCCCCATATTTTCTACGAGACAAATGGCAGCTTCCTTTGATTTCTGAATTGCTCCAGATGTTTGGCTCCAAGAGGGTCTAGGCTAGATAACGAGTGTGTTTCTGTTCACATTCACAAATAAAATCGAATGGAGGCATCCATAATAATATACTTGTGTGCACTGTTTAGAAAAAATATGAATGAAAAATCAAGTCCTGTACAGAATCATTCCAGAAGGTGACTAAACTAGACAATAGGAAGGAACCATTTTAATGGGGTAATTTTCTTTGAATCTGTAAATAAGTGATGACTTTCTACCTTTCAGCCTACATTGGAGAAAATTCACTGCCTGGGTAAATCTTTCTGGATAAATATCTCATCAAAAATCTTCTCTCACACTACCATCGGGACCATGTTGCTCAAGGGGCCAGTGACACCTCAGGGAGATCATCTAATTTAGTCAGATCTCCTAGAATGCAAAAGCAGCTCAATGTTAAAGGGCTCTGGATTTGAAATCAGGAAGATCTGAGTTGGAATCCAGTCTTTTACATTTCCTAACTGTGTGGTCTTGGCAAATTATTTAACCTCTCTGTACGTCATGTGTAAAAAAAAAAAAAAAAAAAAAAAAAAAAAAAAAAAAAAAAAAGGATAATCATAATAACTACCTCACAGAGTTGTAGTGAGGATCAGATGGGATAAGGTATGTAAAGTCCTTTGCAAAAACTAACTTAGCTATTATTGCTGTTACCTTAAGCAATTTCTTTTTAAAAAATAGTCCTTGCCCTGGAATCAAAAGCTCTGGATTCACAACCTGCTTTTGATACTCAACAAAATTGTGTTTCCTGTACCCCAATTCTCTTCTGTAAAATGAGGGGATTGGGCTAAAGGACTTCAAATGATACTTCTCATTCAACATCAATAAATACAAGATATTCCCATCTTCAAGAAATTTGCCATCCAGTCCCATGGATTTTACAGTCAAGGATCTCAGTTAACAATCAAGAGGGAGAAGTAATTTGCTTAGAATTAATAAACTTCGATGGCCATCCAGTGCCATCCTAAGAGTTACCAGGAATTATGAGATTAAAGCACAGTCAGAAAGGGCCCCTTTCTCTCCAAATTTGAACTGCTCTTGGAAAAAACCCTCAGTTTAACCAATACTTATGCTTTAACTGGCATTACCCAAATCCAGCATCACATACTTCCTTGCTGTGTGGTCTTAGACTTCTGCCTCAGTTTCCTCAAATATAAAGTAAGGATAATAATAGCATTTGCCTCCTAGTGATGTTATGAGGATCAAAAAATATTTACAAAGTACTTAGCACTGTGCCTGAAACATAATATGCATTCAATAAATGCATTTGACCTCTTTCCTTCTCCTTCCCACTGTGATCCCAATAAAGGCAAATGAAGGGGCTCAGCCTTAATTATGTTTTATTAAACTGAACTCAAAGGCATTTAGGTGGCACAGTGGATAGAGAATCAGGCCTGGAGTCAGGAAGATTCATCTTCCTGAGTTCAAGTCTGGTCTCAAACACCTACTGGCTGTGGGACCTTGGGCAAGCCATTTAATCCTGTTTCCCTCAGTTTCCTCATCTATAAAATGAGCTAAAAAGGAAACAGCAAAAAAAAACACAAAAAACGGAATAACCCCAAATAGGGTGATGAATAGTCAATCCTGACTGAAACAGCTGAACAAGAAGAAGAAAAATGGATTCACTAGCTCTAGCCCCTCATATATGTGTTCTCCTTCACATTCACCAACATGTTTTAATTCAAGTAGAGGCTGGCAAGACTTCAAGGACAATTGAATGGGGGGATGTTAATGGAGGATTTACAAGAAGGACATGGGGAGAAGTCCCACAAGCTGGTAGACCTGGATGGATTGTGATCTGAACCAGTCATGGGAGCACTCACTCTGAGGAAACCATGGATCATTTTAAATATTGAAGTAATGAGACTAGATAACCACTTGGAGATCTGTAAAGTGGATTGTTTTTCCAAGTATGGGTTGGTTTAAATGGCTCCTGAGATTTCTTGCAAATTTAAGATCCTATAAAATATAAGTTCTTTAAGGGAAAAGGACAGGGGCAGCTAGACAGCACAGTGAATAGAGCACCGGCTCTGGAGTCAAGAGGATCTGAGTTCAAATCCAGTCTCAAACACTTAATACTTACTAGCTGTGTGATCTTTTAACAAAATGAGACAAGGACAATTTCCTTTTTATCTTAGATGTCTAGCACATGACAGATGATAAATAAATCCTTTTGGATGATTATTATATAATTAAAGTGTCCCAAACTCAAAGGTAAAGCCTGCTACATAAATACTTGGCTTATAGATATCAAAATCACAAGACACACCTTCGAAAAATAAAAGGCTATGGATAAGAATCATCTAAGAATTAAGAAGATATCCCTTCCATTGTAAGTCTTTATTGTGAGGTAAACTGAGGAAGGGCCAGGGGAAATTGGCAAGCTGGTGAAAACTTCAGCAGGTAAATGGGATTTTTTTTCATGTATGATGGTGGTCACATGACCAGAGATTTGGGGTTGCACTAGGGAACAAAGAGCAGAATCCACCTGATTTTCTTGTATTCCTTCAGCCCCTTGGCCAGCATCCACTAGTGCTAAGTCTCATCATCCTACAGTTACACGTCCCCTCTTCCATCCTTGGGACCCAAAAACTACCTAGTATGGGTTAAGTCAAACTCTCCCCCAGAAGCCAACGTGAGGGGACATGAAACAAGGTATGAAACTCCCTGTGTCTGCCACCTGGTCTTGCCTCTCTCGTGCACAGTCAGCAAATACCGCGGTAACAGCTGTGATGAGCTCTGCCGATTCAGCTCTCCTCTCCTCAGGTACCGGTAACATCTCACTCCTCAGCACCATGTCCCAGATGACCATGTTGCAAGGCCCTCAGTTGGCTTCCCGGAACTTTCTCTGCCATCTTGCTCCAGCCCATAACCCATTCCCTAAACACACACACACACACACACACACACACACACACACACACAGCGCCTTAAAGCATTTCTGAATGGGCTAATTATGCAGACAGCTCTTAGCACAACACTGGCCCTCCCAGGATGGAGCTGCTGCTTCCCTCTTGCTCAGTCCATTTAATCTTGTCTCGAGCACAAAGCTGGTAGCCTCTCATAATCACCTCCATCATTAGCCCATGACTTCAATATCATGAAAGAGCTTTGATTCCTTGGGGCTTTAGTATTTTTATTTCAGATGTTATTGCAAACATTCCAGCTTGATGTTTCTCTTCAAGCCCCAGTGAATCTGGGGACTGTGGTTTGGGGAGACTTGTTGCAGCATGTGGGTGGGTGGGAGATTTCAGGGAAAGATTGGCAGCCAGTACAGGGGTAGGGCACAGGAGGGAAGGTAGGGAAAGGGTGCTGGGCCAACGGGATTCTCCCTAATCTGCATGGCTACTGCGGGCCAAGTTCACTTCAGGAGCTGGGAGAAAGACCAATTAATTTATCAATCTGCACTCCTTTCTGCCATAACATATTTTCCTCTTGCCAACAAAAAATGTGTCCATTATCAGCCAGGTCCCTGTCCTCCTCGGCAGCCCATGCGGCTGTATAATTACACTTCTTTCCTTGACAACTTGCATGATTGTTTTCCTAACAGTGTATTACTTCGTTAGTACTTTCCAATATACGTTATTTTTAAACTGTCACTTTTGCCCAACTCATCCCAATTCGCACTCGTCTGTTTATCATAACAATCATTAATAACTGTCAGTCCCCGCCATCAATTTAACGAACTCACTCCCTCATTAGCATGTTCTAGCATTTGTTCCGTAGAGGGGGCTGATTATTTTCTACAACAGGCCAAGCCAATTACTTTAGTGAAATGGAATCACATTAATCAAAACTTAACAAGGTGGCAAATTTAAAGATATCAGATTGCAAAAGACAGCATAACTAATATGTCAGTGTCAGAGGTACCGTGTAGGTATGCAGCAGCTGTACTAAATATATCTCTTCACGGAGGCCACATGAATTTTGACGTTTCATACGATCTGACAACTACCAAAGTGATATTATGGAAGGCAAAAGCCCGGGCTCCGCGGCTCAAGATGACTTCTGTAGATTCTGGCAAGGGCAGACTTCAGAGAGAGGGAGGCAGAGGAGAAAATGGTGGCCGGACTGCCTATCCTTGCTGGCGGACGGCAGTTCATCATCTCTCTCTGTGCCAAAGCATTTTCTTTTACACTTTAAATGATGATAGTCATCCATCACAGCTTGACAGCTGCATCAAAACCAGCTACAAAACATGCAAAGCCCAGCAGTCTAAAATCTGCTGACACGGCCAACAGAAAACAGGGACCTGCGTACATACGGGCACGGCGCTCCCCGTGCATATTTGCACACATATGTGCTTTAGGAAAAGAACAGAAAGGATGGAAGAAAAGTGAGAAAGGGAAAAGGGGGAAATCACCCAGAATTTAAGGGAGAGAAGAAAATAGGAAGGAACTGGGCCAATGAGTGAGAAAGAGAAAAGGGGGAAAATCATCCAGAATTTAAGGGAGAGAAGAAAATAGGAAGGAATTGGGCCAGTGAGTGAGAAAGAGAAAGGGAGAAAAAAATCACCCAGAATTTAAGGGAGAGAAGAAAATAGAAGGAACTGGGCCAATGAGTGAGAAAGAGAAAATGGGGAAATCACCCAGAATTTAAGGAGAGAAGAAAATAGAAAGGAATTGGGCCAGTGAGTGAGAAAGAGAAAAGGGGGAAATCACCCAGAATTTAAGGGAGAGAAGAAAATAGGAAGGAATTGGGCCAATGAGTGAGAAAGAGAAAAGGGGGAAATCACCCAGAATTTAAGGAGAGAAGAAAATAGGAAGGATTGGGCCAGTGAGTGAGAAAGAGAAAAGGGAGAAAAATCACCCAGAATTTAAGGGAGAGAAGAAAATAGGAAGGAATTGGGCCAGTGAGTGAGAAAGAGAAAAGGGGGAAATCACCCAGGATTTAAGGGAGAGAAGAAAATAGAAGGAATTGGGCCAGTGAGTGAGAAAGAAAAAAGTGGGAAATCACCCAGAATTTAAGGAGAGAAGAAAATAGGAAGGAATTGTGCCAGTGAGTGAGAAAGGAAAAAGGGGAAAATCATCCAGAATTTAAGGAGAGAAGAAAATAGGAAGGAATTGGGCCAGTGAGTGAGAAAGAGAAAAGGGAGAAAATCACCCAGGATTTAAGGGAGAGGAGAAAATAGGAAGGAATTGGGCCAGTGAGTGAGAAAGAGAAAAGGGGGAAATCACCCAGAATTTAAGGGAGAGAAGAAAATGAGTGAAAAAGAAAAAAACATGAAAAGAGAGTTCCATAAAGGAGATTAAACAGAGACAACTACAGTGGGGAAACAAGGAAAAGGAAGCTGGACGTGAATAAGGAAAGTGAAAGAGAAATAAGGGCAGGGGGCAGAAAGAAGCAATGTTGGAAGCGAAAAGATTTCACCCTACTTGATTTCCACTGGAGAGGTCAGGTGCCCTGATCAATGCTCCAACAATCTAGAACCCTGGTGCAGCAAGAGCCAGAAGCTCCCTACGTACCCAGAGCAGTCTCTCCCCTGTGTATGTGGTCTCCAAGGGGAGAGGGGGAAGCAGTGGCAGAATCCCTGAATGCTTCTCATGATACCAATGCCCCAGTCTAGTTTTGTTATTTTATTTAATGGAGCTTGTTCAGCTATTTACTTATTTCAAAAAGGAGGCCTGGCCCAGGTACACTGGCCTGGCAAAAGCCCCATTGTATGATGTTATTAGATTCAGTTATATCACACAGTTCATGAAATTGTGCTATGATTCATTTTTACAACTTAAATAGCTATTTGGTTGGGTTGCCAGGTTGAACGTGATGAATGTGTATGATAAAACAGAACAAAGGGAAGGGCCAGTGCCTGTAAACCCACCACATTAGTCAGTGTATTAACCCATTCCCTCCTTAATTGTGACAGACTTCCTGGGAGCACTGACCCCACCGTCACCATGTCACCAAATCTCAAACTAGGAAATCAAGACCCCCAAAAGTTAGATCTGCACCACAACCAACCCAAGAAATTCATCCATCTTTGGCGTTTTCCCCCTCTCTTCCCCGTCTATTCCATCCTAATGCCCATCTCTTGATGATGGTATGGTCCAAAAGAGCTCATCACTCCTACTTAAAAAGCCAACTGCTTCTCTGGTCTCCCACTCAAAATTCTCATCCAAAATGTTTGTGTGTCCAACAGCCTGGTTCAGGTCCAAATTAGTATCCACAACAAGGGTGATCACTGCCAAATTCCTGAATAGCAAGAATACAATATCCTGGGACCACACAAAATAAAGTGGGGCTATATGGAAATTATATCGGCATCAAAAATTAAAAGATCATTAATATATAAATGTGTTATATTTGTAAGTATACATATTTTACATATTTCAAAAGGGGAACTTACAATACTAATAACAGAGCCTACTCACTTGATACAATTGATGAATTCCTAAAAAAAAAAAAAAAAATCCAGTTTGTACTTTTAAATACAGAAAAGGAGTTAAATAGATAAAGAGCTATAGATAAGGTTCAGAAAAAACTAAGAAAAGATCCACATCTATGGATAAACCAACTGAGCATTTTTCAGAGCCCAGGGGAGGCTTTCTAAAGCTCTCAGAGATGAACTTCTAGTTTATTTTCGTAGAAGGAATTTCCCCATAAAGATTTCCCCTCAACAGTGATGAAATCACAGGTCTGGACCAAAAAGTATTATTATATCATATTATAAACAAAATAATATTTCAAACAAATATTATTATAACTATCAGATATTACTACTAACAGTGATGCTAATAAGGTCTGTATATTTAGAGAGTGGGCCAGTGATTGTACTAGAGCTCCCAGCTGAGGGAGGTAATATCCCTCTACCTCTTTAAGATGGTACTTGCTCTGCAATTTTTAATAGTCTTAGAGAGGTGCCTGCAGCACTATGGTAAATGATTTGTCCAGGGTCACACTTTCAAGCCAAAAAGCATTTATTAAGTGCCTTATACATGTGCCAAGTACTGTGTAAGTATTGGAAATACAAAGAAAAGCAAAAAGACAGTCCTTGATTTCCAGAAGCTCAAAGTGTAATGGATGAGACAACATGCCCAACAACTGTGTACAAATAAGATCTATTTGGGATAATCTCAGAGGAATGGCATTAAGATTAAGGAGAAATGAGGAAAATGTGCTGGCAGAAGGTGAGACTTTAACTGAGACTAAAGAAAGCCAGGGAAGTCAGAAGGAAGAAATGAAGATGGAGAGCATTCCAAACAGGAGAAACAGACATTGAAAAAAAATCTGGAAGCAGGAGACAGAGCTTTACTGTAGGAAGAATAACAAGGAGCCCAATTCACAAGATTGCAGAATATGTGGGGAAGAGTAGGGTTTAAGAAAACTAGGATGGTAGCAAAGAAGACATAGAGCCAGTATGTGTCAGAGGTCATACTTAAAAAACCAGGTTTTTTTAGCTTTGAGGAAAATCTATCCAATATGCCATGATGCCCAATAATAATAATTATAATTAGAAAAATATTATTTGAAGGAATTTTTTCATTATGAAACCAATGACCAGCTTTTAATTTTTTTAATGAAAATGAATCTTTACAGAAAGATTATTCTTTCTTATAGAAAGAAAATGTTTGTTTAACTCCAGGTTGGGTTATATCCAAATTGAACATTTTTCATCACCCATCTCCCACAGTATATAAGGCCTGGAAAAAGCCGGGAAACCACGCTAGGCCGAAGTGGCTCTTGTAACTCACTGTCTTCAAGGCTAGCCTAATCCATCACTGAACCAGTCATGAAGAAATCATTCTTGTCCCAAGCAACAGGAGTAGCTTAGTGCCCAGTCATGACTGAAAAACAAAGGATGGAGAGGATGACCTAATGCTTAACCATTACCCACTGAACCAGATACTGGTTTCCAAAAAGCTATTCTGTACCCCTCCCTTATGTCATAACTTGCAGAAAGCCCAGTTTTGCCCAAGTCATCAATAAGGACATGGCTTCCTCTCCATTGTTGGCTTTCTGGCTGCTCAAGCCTGACAACAACCACTTCATGCTCATCTGTGATACAGCACAAAGGGCAGAGTCGCTGAGTCTATAATCTCAGCAGTCTATAATCTCAGCCTGATTTGCGAAAACACTCAGAAAATCTTGCCTTATGCATTTCATTTTATTTGGGGAGCCCTTTATCAAGGGGCTTCTCTCAGTGACCTTTTGTCTTTCAAGATAGAAATACCACTTTCAAGGCCATCCTCCTCAATTTCCCAAGTTATAGATAGATACCCTCACCCTTGATTTCTGGAATGCTCCTCGCTTTGATCTGCATTTGATACAACTCCTGCCCCATCTATTTATGACATCAGAGAATTATAGCTTGCTAGGAGAACTCCTAAAGATCATCTAGGCCAACTATATATATATATATATATATATATATATATATATATATTTTTTTTTTTTTTAATGGGGAAATGGAAACTAAAAGAGTGTGAGTGCCTTACCTAAAGTGATATATGGCTTAGTGGGAGATTTAAGAACAGAACTCCAACAAGCATTTATTAAGCGCCTACCATATGCAAGAAATGGAATTTTGGAGATTCCAAGAGTAGCCTTAGAATGAAGAAGCCTTGGGTTCAAGTCTCACTTCTGACACATACTGGCTCTGTGATCTTAGGCAAGTCACAACCTTTCAATACTCTGACCAAATCTCTTTAAGTTCAAACTGGGTTCTAGCCTACATGTATAAGAGGAGTTTACTCACCCAGAAGTTACCAATCTAGCTCCTGTTTTGATCATATCTACAGTATGCTGTGCTAGGCACCAGAAATATAAAGATAAGAAACAAAGTCCTCCCTCCCTCCACGTATACATACATTCTACCAAGACAATGAGAGGCTGACATCAAATACAAACATGTTATGATGCTGTTGCAAAACTTACAAGCAATGTGTGTCAGTTATGATAATAATGACAACAATAATAACAATAACTTTGCAAATATTCTCTTTAATCCTAACAATCACGTTGGGATGGGCATGCCATTATTATTTCCACTCTACAGGTGAAGAAACTAAGGCAGAAAGAAATTAAATAACTTGCTTGGGGTCACAGACCAAATAACTGTCAGAGGCCACATCTGAACTCAGGTTTTACTGACTTCAGCTGCAGCCCTCTATCCACTGGGCCACTTAACTGATCATTTTATTATTTAACCAAAATTTCCTGACAAGCAGCCCACTGCCCTATCTATCAAACTTTTCAGTCTTTCAGACATCAGAAGATCTTAGATTTAAAGCTAAAAGAGCCCTCCATCAGAGATATAAATAAATGAGGAAACTGGGGACCAGAGACTTTGAACCCAGGTCTTCTGCATTCAAATCCTGTGCTCACATCACCATGCCACATTGCCATCCATCACCCCCATATGTACCATGTAAAACTTGGGGTTTAATAGGGACTTCTAGATGACTGTGGTAGAAGTGATAGTGATCACCCCAAGATCACCGCCATCTTTTATCAGTCTACACACCCCTGAGTGGAACGTTGCAAACTAATATGACTTTCTCTGCCTCCCACTGCAGACACAGAAATCTAATGGGCCTAAAGAAGACTATTCCTCGGGTACCAATTCCCTTTCTTTTAGTCATGGACATGTGACATTAGATAAGTCACTTAACTTCTCTTTATCATTCTCAAAGTTTCATAATTTCAGGAATACAATCTAGAAAATCACTTGGGAGGGTCAAGGGATTCCCCACCATCACCAATGCTCCCATCTCACGCCAAACACCCCTCCCCTTCCAAGCCTAATGGTGGCGGTTCCATTGAGGCTGCAGATGTGAGCAGATTCCCTGATTTATTTTTCCCTTGCACATCACTCTGGTATGAACACGACACATAATTCGGTTACATGATACACATGAAGTAGCTGCAGCTGTTCTGAAAGACTTGAGACAAGACACAATGTGTCGGTCTTCATCTTCCCTAGTGCACACCCACAGCCAGCCACCCACCTGTGGTCAGAGAGGGAGAGGAGGCGGTGGGGGAGAAATCTGCTCCATCAAGAAAGAACCTTCCTCTAAACAGATTAAAGAAATGTCTCCAGATTTTCCCCCCATCTATTTTATCTTTAAATATAGAATTCAGAGGAAATCTTCTCCTTTAACAAAAAAAAAAAAAGGCATTCAGAGAAGATCAGATGAGGAAAATCATTTTGGGGGAAGAAATTATAGGAAAGCAGCCAGAGAGTCGAGTGAGCCCTGAGAATGAGGGCATTTAATTTTACTTTGAGATGCTGTAGTGAAACTGGGTGCAGTTAATTCCCCCTTAAAGTCCACGTAAAAGTTTCTCTCCTGCCTGTTCACTCTGTGGGCTGCATACTGTGCCTAAGATTAATCCCTCTAGAGTTTTTTATTTCCTATTCTGCCTATCTTTCATCTTCACCCCCAGACTAAGCAGATGGATGTGAATTCAAAGTTTTCTGATCTTTAGCACAAGTTATGGAGGGTTATCTTTGGCTGTATATCTTTCTGCTGGCAGTGCTCCCTTGGTGATGAAGGATTAACCACCACAGCTGTCTCTTCCCAGAATGATGCAGTGCTGCGCTCCTCAACACGACAGCATCACTTAATCTTAATGTCCGCTCTCCCAGTGCAGCCGCGCAGGACAAAGCCAATCAACATCAGATGCCACCAAGATGGACCTACTGCTTGGCCCTGGAGTCTCTCACCCTCTCACACCTATTAATCAACATCATCCAACCCAATCCCAGAGTTCACTTCTCTCAAACCACAGTTAAACTAAGCTGGGGTCTGTGTTAACCATCTGAGGCACATGAAACAAGGAGGGGCAAAAGGGGACGGGGAGGGGCGCGGGCAGGCTAGCCAACAGTCAAACATTGGAGCCACGCAGGATGCCAAGCGCCCCCACTCCCCAATCACGCCCTCGCAGGGGCTGGCCATCTCATTATCCCCACACAAAAGGGAATTCGCCTATTTTGGCTCATTTGGGGTAATGAAGATTTATCTGGAAGGAAACCCACCTGTCTTCCAGGGGCCCCTGAAAGGCTCTGAGGAGAGCTGAGACCCATCTTGGAACTAAGCTGAAAAGTTCCCTTTCAGTCTTCAGTGTCTAAGACAAACTGCACTTGGGCCGACTATTACAGGGAGAAGCTTTTCTTCAACAAAGACAATGAAAATTGATATCATGTTTCAAGAAAGAGAAAGAGCAAGAGAGAAAAAAGAGAAAAAGAGAGAGAGAGAGAAACAGAGAGAGAGACAAAAACAGAGAGAGAGAGAGAGAGAGAGAGAGAGAGAGAGAGAGAGAGAGAGAGAGAGAGAGAGAGAGAGAGAGAGAGAGAGAGAATGAATGAGTGCAACTTGTGGGATCAGTACATGTGCAGCCACATTTAAGCTCAAGGAGGCTCCTTTCTCCCTCCATCTCCTTTTTTTTTAAGTTTACTGATCACAGGCTGGGGAAGCTGAATGGTACTCCCAGCTCCAAGCAATTATAATATAGCAAACCTTCCTTTTCTTCTGCAAGAAAAAGAACAACAAAAAAAAGGAGCCAGCCCAGATCTCAAAGGCAAACGTAATAAAACAGTAAATTATTGCTAGAGTTTACTAAACAAATGCAACCTAGTTAAATTTGGAAAAATCTTCACTTTTGCTTACATTTGCAATTTTACTGCTGAACTACTGGTATTTCTTACTTATGCAACATTAAAATGTATAAGAAATCCTCTTGTGTGCTATATCCAGCATCTACTCTTGATTTATAATACCCAATTTAGGGGGGGAAAAAAACACAACTAAACCTGATTTAAATCACAGATTACTCTGTAAAACACAAGCAAGGAACTATTCCAAATCCTAAATGTAATTTAAACATATTTATATTTTACAGTGATATATTTTCCCCATTCTTGTCTTACTACTGTAAACTTTCTATAATTATATAAGCAATTTCCCTGAGGTCACAACATTGATCATAGTTATATATTGCTAACGTACCACAACATTCAGCAAGCGGTAAAATATATGCTGGACATCAGGAATGGTTTTGTCAAAGAAGAAATAGAGAGAGACAGAGAGAAATAGAGGGAGACAAAGAGAGAAGGAAGGAAAGAGAAATAACGACTAATTTTCTAAGTCATTTAAAAATTGAATCTTTGCTTCCCCACTTCCATAGTGGAGGAAAATGAAGAATTATTTGTTTTTATCCTTCCGATTGTTCCTTTGCCTATTTTCTCTGGAAAGTCCAGTAAGGAATACTAGAAATACAGAAAGCAGTGATTGGAACCCAAATCCAAAAGGAAGTTAAATAATAGCATAAAGGAAAAAAAGGATGTTACATGCATTTAAAATTGCCCTCTACCATGGTAAATGCCAAATCTACCATTTGCCTCAGTTTTTTCATCTGTAAAATGAGATAGAGAAGGAAATGGCAAACCATTCCAACATCTTTGCCAAGAAAATGCAATATGGGATCACAAATAATAGAACACACAATTCAAAATGATTGAATAACAAAAATCTACCATCAAAATAATCTTCTTGTCCTGTCCCCCAACACATTCATACACATACTCTCTAGACTATGTCACTAGGGGACATAAAGCAAAATCATTTGTGTTTTTCCCTCTAGATCTTGTCATTTGGGTGTCCATTTGACTAATTCTCATCTTAATAAAAAGAAAGCTCAGTCCTTTCAAATGGGGTTGTTCTACAAAGCCCTAAATACTGGTGGTATCTGGTACAGTGGAATTGACCCTCTAGTCACTGTCTAATGGCTTACAATGTAATGATATTCCTCCTTGGGAAGCTGCTTATTGAAAAGACAGCTGAGGTACAATAGGAAGGAGAAAGATTAGGATCTAAGCAGGACAAGCACTGATTGCTCAATGTAAGATAAATAAAGCCTTGGAAGGAAGGAAGAAAGAAGAAAGGAAGGGGAAGGAAGGAAGGAAGGAAGGAAGGAAGGAAGGAAGGAAGGAAGGAAGGAAGGAAGGAAGGAAGGAAGGAAGGAAGGAAGGAAGGAAGGAAGGAAGGAAGGAAGGAAGGAAGGAAGGAAGGAAGGAAGGAAGGAAGGAGGGAGGGAGGGAAGGAAGGAAGGAAGGAGGGAAGGAAGGAAAGAAGGAGGGAAGGAAGGAAGGAAGGAAGGAAGGAAGGAAGGAAGGAAGGAAGGAAGGAAGGAAGGAAGGAAGGAAGGAAGGAAGGAAGGAAGGAAGGAAGGAAGGAAGGAATATAGATAGATGATTGGCTCAAAAATCTTCCTTTATTCAACCTTTTCCAATGGAGAGCAGTTACCTCAGTGCCTGAGAATCCAAGGCAACTCCTTGAATAGACTACCAAGATGTGATGCCCATGTGTACTGTGGGTAGAATGCAGTCAGGATGCTACTCAGCTCTACTTCATCCAAGAAACTCAAGTGACTGGATATCTGGTCTATCTTAATAATAATAACTCTCTTGCTTTGTCATCAGGAAGATAAAAACATAACCTTCCTTCCTTATACTCTATTTTAAATAGTTGGTTTGCCCCAAAATAGCTTATCTCCTTTCCTCCCTTAAATAAGTGAGAAGACTTTTGCTGGGTTTTATCTCAGAAAAAAAAGAAAGCAGACCCCTGTGCTGAGCCTAGACTAAAGTAAAACCCCTATATTTTCCTAGCATCTCAGAAAGCAAAAAAGTTCTTGAGTGGAATTCCAGTTGCTATTGCTTTTGACTGGCTAGGCTGCTAGAGATCACTGAGATATATGCCCAGCAGAATTAATGACAATTTAAAGGCTGATTTTGTTGGGAATCTATGAGAATATATTGCTTTAAACAAATTATGGAGGGCACAAATTTCTGATTGATTTGGGGATTTGAAATCTGTCTCTGACATTTACTGGCCTTATGACCAACGATTAAGTTACTTTCAGATAAAACTCTAACACTACCAATTTACAGATGGGTTCCTTGATATCAACATATTGCACAAGAATATCAGAAGCAGCAAAGTGACTCAGTGGAAAGATGCTGAGCCTGGAATCAGGAAAATGTGAGATGAAATCTTACTAGCTTGGGTAATCATGGACGAGTCATTTACTTATATTTATCTCTGAAGAAAGAAATAGTAACTCCTCCAATATCCCTGCCAAGAAAATACCCTGGATAGTATTGACAGGATATGGTCATGAAAAGTTGGACATGAATAAAGAACATTAATAGCTATATATCAACATACAGAATTTGGGGGTTTTGTTTTATTCACATTCTCATCATGATACTGCACAAATTCCCCAAACACAGTAGTGTTGGTATGGATCAGCAACTCCAAGAATTTCAAATCAGTCTTTTGAACTCAAGGACAGAAACACTCTGATGTCTTCCCCTACTACTTGACTTACACTTGATTTCCCAAAATAAAACTGATTTTGAGGAAAATGGGAGCAGGTGAAGGTAGCAGCGTGAGTTTCCACCTTTCTACAAATGCCATTTCTGAAACTTCCCTCTAGATTATAACATTGGTGGTAGCAAAGGAGAGGGCAAAGAATAAAGTAGCTTTCCACAGACAAATATGGACTCCTGGAAGCCAAGTAGTGCTGAATGGAAAACAGGGCCAAGGGGTAAGTTTCAAAGAGTCTGGTCTCAGACTGTACAGAGAAACAATAAGACTAGTTTGAAAGCCAGAATGACCCTTGCCCCTTTGAAACTGCCCCACAATAGGGATCCTAATGGGTTTCTCAATGGTAACCCAGACTAAGCCCTTAAAAAAAAAGGAAGAGAAAAATTTAAGTGTTGGGATAAAAGATTGTTTTCTATAGAAATGTCACTGAGGTTTTTTCCCCTCTAAAGTGGCTCAGAACATCCAATTAAATTACAAGAACTGTTTTAACTCCAAAGCTTCTATTTTCATAATTTTTAACAACTGTGCAACAGGAGCCAATGAGTGCTAGCTGGGGCTAATTCTCATTCCTTTCATTATAAGATGAAACTACTCCTACCTGACAGCTCCATAGGTAGGACAAGGGGAACCTACAACACCCACCTATAATCGCTCCTTAAGGCAAACAGATCCCAATCCTCTAGAACACCCAGTGTTCATTTTAGAAGAGAAAAAATCCTGGCAATTGAATGACACAGCACTCAATTCCTCAAGAAGTCTTAAAGAAAAGTAGAAAGGGAAAAATAAAACTATAATAAAATGTGAAAAGCCAAATTCTGCCCTCAGATGCTTAGGCACAATTCCCAGGCCTCCAATTCATCCGTGGGGCAGAAGTTGGCCTCTAAGAAAGTTAAACAATAAAACCTGCTGGCAAGAAAATGCCTTAAATACATCTGAGACACAGCCTGTCATTTATCAATTACTGCATTTGCTAATTCAAAACACAGGCATTATGCAATGGTTTCCATGGCCAGATACCCCCCTTTCCTAGCTCCTGGGAATCTCCACTGGCTGCTGGCCACTTGGGTACTTCCTACCCAACATGCATAGGGACTCACAGGCAAGACAATCACAGTATCTGCAGGTGTTGTGAAAGAAAAGCAAAGATGTCAGAGCCTCATGAAATATTATTTGGGTGGGGGAATGAGGAGACCAACTTTTCTTCAGTGTTCAGCTTGCTAAATTAAAACAGGAAACTCGAACCAACAGAAGTACATGAGAATTCATTCTAACTTGTGCTTTCAAAGAAAACTTAGAAGTGACAACATTTAAGATGCTCTTTTATTTTTTTCTTTAAGCTGCATTTTATGTCTTGGTTTTTATTGTGTTGGCTCAACACTTTGCTGTTGCGCATTTTTCCAACCATATTCCAGCAAGTTAATCTAGTCTGTTAAAATCTGAGTTATAAAACTGTCACTGACATCATCTGTGCAAAAAGTTAAAAAAAAAAAAAAAAAACCAATGTACTTCCCCAAAATCTTTTTTATCTCCTTTTCCATGACGGGTTCATAATCAAATTGGTCCACATACACACTAGTTTCAAATTCCTGAGCAATCCCACATCACAATCCCCATCTGTATTCTGGGGTTCTCTTTGAAGCAGCTCATTCCTTGGAAAGATGTTCAAATGAAAATTTTTCCAAAAACAGGGATATTTTGTTTTAGATTTTCTTTTGAGGGGGGAAGGATTGAAAGGGATGGTGATGCAGAGGGAGGTTAAGATGAAACTGGATTAAGACAAAAAAGAAAATTCTAAATCCATCTTTAACACACAAACGTAAAAACATCACTACACTTGGCTTACAAAAATGTTAATTATGTATTTGACAGTGAAATATCTCAAGCAGCTGGAGCTAAAGAATTCATCCCCACATAGGGAAGGGCGGGGAGTGGGAAAACACACATGCACAACACACACACACACACACACACACACACACACACACACACACACCAAACTAAACCCAGACTTTTCTAATATATTAAATAATTTTTGCACACACAAGAATGGGCAAGGGTAACATAGATTACCCCTCCTCATCTGTCAGGTTCATAGTGCCTCCTTATTCTATAGCCTCCTAAAAATGCCGTGAGATAGAAATGTCCAATCCTCATTGGCAAATTTGGATTATGGAGTTCATGACTGCTCTTCCAGCCACCAGAGAGCCTTTCCAGAATCCATGAGCCTCAAAAAATGCAAGCAGAGAGATTTATGCAAAGAAAAGCTGTCACCAAGGGAAATTTGGTTTTTAATATATTCAAAAGATATAAACAAGCTTAGCATTTGGGGGAAAGGCGCCAGGTAAACAACCCTGGAGATTCAAGTCTACCCCGTCTCCCACACACAGCTTGCTCTCTCTAGGACACAGCCGGGTTTGCCACATCTTGCAGGAAGAAAATATTCTTGGTTCTCTGTTCCACTAGCATTTGTGATATGCCTACTATGTGCTTGGCCCTGAGAGCATGGAGACAAGCTAGGTGGAATATGCTTAGAAACCCTGCCTGGTCCCTAAAGTTGCAGAGTGCTGGGCTACAGCTGGGCTAAAATCAGTTGTGGTCTGCCTGGAGTATGGTACCAGTATGGTGAGCCCTTGGAAGAACACCGAAGAAGAGGTGACAGATCCCAGGTCCCAAAGAGAAAAGGGCAAAGTTTCCCTGTCAATCAACAGTGAAGTTGACCCATGGGTCAGCTACTACACTTGCAACCCTGGGGGAAATAGGAAGGCTCAGACATCTGAAAAAGGTAAAAATAAAATAAAATATACATGCACATTTGTATATTTATGTACATATGTGTATGTTTTATATACATTTCTATATAACTCTAGGCCTATACGTGTGTGTTTACATTTCACATTGTATACATGGGCACACATATGGATTGCACATATACACTTGTATATATGTGTGCAATCACATGATCAAAAACAAAGTAACTACTACCCGCAAGAAGTATACATTCTGCTACAGAAAAATAAACACAAATAAAGAAAATAAAAGGAAGAAGCCCAGAGTAATGGAAAGGGAGCCTGGAAGTTCCCCTTCTGACACATACTGGAATATGTGGTTCTGAGCAAGGTAGTTGTCATTCCAGTGCCCCCAAGCATCTGTCCAGAACTGTAACCTGAAGAACTACAGATTTATATCAGTAGAGGGAGTTTTTTTTCCCCGGAAGCTCCTTCAACCATGAAATCCCCGGTCCATATCTCCTCCTCTCCAAAATAATTTTTGTAGAATGGATAGAAAGGACTTTAGGCCTTCTGTAGTAGGTAGCAATAAAGCTCGACATATATGTATTAAGTTGAAAGCAGTTCTTGAAAAACAAAAAGAAACCCTCACCAGTGGAAGCGGAGGCAAGAAACGACGGTTTTGCCAGCCTCTCCCAATGCCCACTGCAAAGAGAGATGGACCCTCTTCATACCCATTCCTTGACCCACAAGTTGAAGAAATGTACAGGTAGATACAAGAAACCACCAAACCATTTTCCTTTCAGAGATTATCTAGAGGCCAAATAAATGAAATTACATTTTCTCCTGGCATACATTTTCACTCCTACCTGGGGCAATGTTGGGGGGAGGGACCCCTAATCTGAAGAAACAGGTCCTGGCGTGGTATTTGTGGATTCCTTACAAGACCTACATGCCCCAACAGATCTTGTAAACACTCACTAAACATCAGGAGAGTAAGGTCATCTCTGCTCCTCAAGTTTCCCACTTCCACAACATGATAGATTTGGAAGCCCAAAGAGCGAACTAGATAAAGAGGAAAAACTCTTGTTTTTCTGTTTCCTATTTTTTGATGGGCAGTGGGCATCGATACCTATTTGTCTCCAAGCTTTTTAGGAAGTGCTGCTCAAATGCACCCAGGCTGGGGGATGAGGTGTTGTGTGACACCTTATTTGGACAAGAGGAGATTAAAGGCAGAAGCTCTAGAATTCCCAGGTCTAAGACAGAAGTCAGAGCATCTGTTGCATTCATTTCTAAAGCCAATCTAGGGTGAAGAAGAACAGATTCTTTTTTGGGGGAGGGGTGAAGGTGGAGATATTCAAAAAGAAGGCTGTGACATGGGGAAGAACAAAAAGCAAACATCGGTAACTCATACACAGAGAGGGAGCAGAAGGAGACAACAAGAAAAAACAGCATCAGGAGAGAGCAGAGGGTCAAGAATGCTAAGCTGGGCAGAGTATATCGGGCCCTCTGACACTGATGAAAATCAACGTCCAGCCAGTTCTGAGTGCCATGCATCCCCATGCTAAGACTGAGAGGAGAATCGGTTTAAAGCAGGTCAATGGAAACAACATTACTCCCTAGAAGCTGATGGTGAAAACCACATCAATGCAAGTCGAAGGAGATCACTCTATTTTGCAAAATATAAAACTGTTTCATTGCAAATCTATGGAAACAATGTCACGGAGGCCAAGGCTGTCATTTCGAGTCAGAGGAAGCCCACCTCACTGTGTAGCTGATAGCCAACGACGTCAAGGCAAATTATACCCCCACTCACTGAGAGAGAAATCAAAGTCGGGAGAGGAACGTTCCATTGTGGACCCACCCACGAGAGTTAGGAAACTAGGCACTCTTTCCAAGCTTCCCTAATCTATCACAGACCCAAGCAAAGGATGCATTTCTCTATGGGGCGGGGGGGGGGGGGAGGGGGAAGAAGGGCTGTCATCAGGGATTCAGAAGAGGATCCCAGCTGTCGGCTCTGAGGGTCATGGTCCCAATGCCCTTCTTGGCCTATCGAGGATGCTGCCCAGTGGGCTGTGAATGCAGGAGAAGTGTGGTACCCAAAGAAAGGGCATGGACCAGAGGGAAGAAGGGAAGCCCTAGAAGTGAAAAGTGTGACCACAGCTGGATTATCAATATAGCACTTAATATCAGTGCACAGAAGGAGCAGAACAGGATGAGAAAAGCAGACTCACTGACTGAATACTAACTCTCACTCCATTTCCTGTCTCCAATTCAAGGGAGGGAAAGGGAGAGTAAAATGAAGATAGAAGAGTAGAGAAAAAGAAAGGGAGAAGATAAAGAAAGAGGGAGGAAGAAAGGAGGAAGAAAGGGGAAGGGAGAAAAAAAAGAGGGAGAAAGATGGGAGGAGAAAGAGGGGAGAGAAAAAAGAGGAACAAAGGAAAGGGGAGAAGTAGAGAGAGAGGGACCCAGAAAGATAGAGGAGGGAGAAAGTATATGTCATCATAAATGTGCCCTAAGCCAGGCGCCTGCCTTCTTTTTTCAGAACCCTAACTTGACACCCTTCCCTCATTTATTGAACCCCCTCACACTTCAGTGACCCAGAAGATGCTCCATCAAAGAATTCACAACACCTATTAATAATCATCAAATGAGATTAATAAAAGTAGATGTCTCTGGGGAAAATCCAGCCCATCCTCAACCACCCAGAGAATAGACCATTTCCTCCTCAGAACTCTAATCAGCAATGCCCCATTTCTAGCAGGTGGCCATGACAGAATGGTGAAGCAGAAAGGAGCCAGAGTGAAGCAAGAAAAGGTCTTTAAAGCACTGGAAGGCTTTTTTTGCCTAATGTAAGATTAGTGGTCCCGGTGCCCAATGGACATCACCAAAATCATTAACCAAAGTTGAAGAAAAGAAGGAATCGTTGAGTCTCAGTCTGGGTGGCAACATGAGATAGAAAGTCATGAAAAGTCAGGGTCATCAATTGGACTGGAACAACAAAGAGTAACAGCTGAAGCTTTTATAGGGACAGGGAGAGGGGCATCTGTAACACATCAGCTACCCCAGAAGGGGATATGAGAGTGCCAGAGGAAAAACAAATCCAGTGCCAGAGATCTATGGAGATGGGGAAAAGAGGGATCAAGTAAGCCAGGGGATGTCAGCATCCAGGGATCCATGCCAGACAAAAAAGAACTGACAGAGAGCAGATTCTTAACATAGAAGCCCAGACAGTGTCTCAGGATAGGGATAGCCCCCTTTGGAACACTGATCCAAGATTCTTATATATCCTACTGAGAGTGGGCAAGCAAAGATTGGCAAGATGTGTGGAATCAAGCTAAAGATGCCAGACCAGTTGCCAATTCTTGATATTTTCTCCTAAAATATATGTATCTTTCCATACTTAAGACACCGTAGCTACAGAGAGCTGAAGCTGACCCTTAGTTGTCTTGATCAAGATCATCACATCTTATCTCAGGTATAAAAAACTAGGGATAATAATAGCCCATAACTTCCTGGGCTATTGTGAGAATCAAGTAAAATAATGTTTGTAAAGCCCTTAGCATAGAGCCTGGTATATAGGGATACAGGGATATAGAGATGATGATGATGATAATATTATTTATTATGTGACCTTGAGAAAGGCCTTAGTTTTCACCTCTGTAAAATGTGGGGGGTTAGACTGCATGACCTCCAAGGTCCTTTACATTTCTAAGTCTATGATTATTTCTCATCTGAAAGATGCTGCTGATCCTCAATCTTAAAAACTGAGCCTGTAGGTTCTCAGAAAATGAACATATTAAAGAAAGATGTTGCCTTCTTTCAGCCCAAGTTGACCTTTGTCTCTGAAAGCCCAAGAATAGAGAAGTAACCTCCAAGTATCAACTTTTCCTTCAATAGGAAAAGAATAAAATCTTAAGTCCCTTGAAAACAACATGATGAGAGCATCCTCCAAATAGGAAGCAGCTCAGGCATTCTTCTGAGAAAGTGTGTGCCTTCAAACCCCCTCCACCCCAAAATATATTTGCTTGCATGCACACATATTCATGCCTACTAAATGCTACATCAAGTCTAAGAGTCTTACCTTGACTTCTGGTTCGAGTTAGAAAAAATGGTCGGCCCAGGAGGGAAGAAAATGAGACAAGAATTATTATCCTGTTCCCCGCCTTCAAACAGGGACCACTCTATGCCCTGTACTTATATTAAGTGGACTTCCAACTCAGGACTTAAAAATGAAAAAGTGTCTTTGTTCAAAAATCCTCTGAAGTTTGAGCTTGTGATGATTTATGTAAATAAAATGTTAAATTAAAGCATAGGTGTTAATAAAATTACACGATGATGGAATGGCTGTTCTTTTTTTTAAAACCGATTGGCAATAAATTTCATAAATTCTGATTGCAGGTGATTCGGGCCATGAAAGCTTTGCCAACAATCGCCAGCAGAGGTCTATTACTGAAGTGGTATTAATATAGCCATCATCACCAATTCAAAGCAGATAATAAAGGACTGACACATTTATTATCATTATTAATTAACAGTTTTCTGAGATGGAATTAAATCAATATGCTGCTCTGATATCATTTTAACTAGTTATGCAAATCAAACATTTAGAGCCCATGAACAGATATAAATGCCATTCAAAATTCACTTCACACTTATTACTGTAATATCAGAACTTTCAGGCTTTGCTAGTAAAAAAGAGACTTAATGCTCATTTAATTACACTCAGACATAAAGCTTATGGAATGAAAGTTGAAATAGCTGATTAGTTAGGAAGTCACAGGAAGGCTATAACACTAGGGATAGACAATGAGATAATAATGTGAAAACGCAGGGCTTCTGCAGAGTTGTCCTGGCAGATCCCATTAAAAAGAACAATGACATGTAGGAGAATATGTTTTAAAATTACAAAGTTGAAGAATCTTCTCTAAGTCCAGAAAGAAAAGAGGAGAAGAAAAATGAAAGACAAAAAAAGAACCCACAACTTGTCATTTATATAAATAAAAAAGCTGCCAGGTTAAATTGCCTAATGTTTCTTTCTAAGTATATGATGATAATGACTACTGTTCAGCCCCATACATGTAGAATGTAAAGTTCTCTTCCTAATGCAGTGAGAGCAAGAAAGTGGGACAAGGTTTCTATACACCCATTATTATATCCACTAGAGAGATGCTTTACTATAGAAATTATTAGGAGTCCTAGTCCTCTCTGTCCACAAGGGTCAGAAAAACAGCAAGTAAGTTTAAAATGAAGTACAAATCAGAAAAAGAGTAAGATGTCCATACCATTTGACCCAAGATTCCATTGTTCAGCATATAGTTTAAAAATGCTAAAAAGCAAAAAAGTCCCATCAAAACAAAATATTCATAGCAATGCATATGGTAGCAAACTATGCCATTCTGGATATGTAGTTGCTCCCCTTTCTAGCTCCCCTTTATATGTAGTTTTCCCCCATTAGACCATGAAATCCCTGAGGGTAGTGACCATCTAGATTTCTTTTATTTCTATTCTCAGCTCTTGGCACAGTGCCAATTAGCCCACTGTAAATACTTAATGAATGCTTTATCATCCACTCATCCAAAGAAGATGCCCATTGACTGGAAAATGGCCCATTGTGGTTCTTAAATGTAATAGAACACTACTCTGCAGTAAGAAATGATGAGTATGAAGAATTCAGAGAAACACAGAAAGATTTGTATGAACTGATACAGAGGGGAATAAATATAAGAGGAAAATGATATACATAATAACTACAACAATGTAAAGAGAAAGCATGAATAAATACTGAAACGGACTACTGAATTAGTTTGTCATTACCAAGTCTGTCCCTGGAGAAGAAGTAAGTCCTTCCCCATTTTTTGCAGAGAAAGAGATTGAATAGGGAATATACTTTAGAAACAGTTAACCAACCTATTGTTTAGTTTGTTTAGTTTGGCTGAGATACTTCCTTTCTTTTTATTTTCTTTACAAGGGAAGGGATAGAAGAGAAAAGAAAGAGTGAGGAAGAAAGAAGGAAGGCAAGAAGAAGAGAAAGCATGTGCCTTGAGAAATAAAGAAATAAAACACTAATAAAATTATTTTATTGTCAATAAAATTGTTTTAGTCTAACCCCTCCCAAATGAAGTAATAATAGATTTTCAAGAAAAATTCCTCAACTTTTAGAGTGAGAAGACACTGAAACTAAACATCAACAAATGCTTTGCAGCAAATAGTACCACCTTTGGAGATCTGGAAAACCAATTCAAAAGAACATTTCTCAAATGCTATCTTTGTGTTTTGAACTCTTCTAAGTATAAAAGAAAAAAAAGATAAAAATTAATAGTCTTACCCTTACAGTCCTTCATGACATAAGTATAAAGACAAGTAAATATAAGAGAAATTAATAAAGAAGAGCACTCACAACTGGGGAGGAGAAGAAGGAAAAATCAAGGAATGTTTCCTGGAGAAGGTGATGAGGGAACTGAGCCTTGAAGTAAGATACAAATTAGAAGAGATAGAAATGAAGAAGAAATGCATTGTAGTCTGGAGGTTTTTATGTCATTCTTTAGAACTGGGCACTGTGGAATATCCTTTTAAAAATTCTTGATTCTCTCCAAGACACTGAATAAGCTATCCAGAGTTGGAAATATATACTTTGCCCAATAAATAAATAAACAGCAGTTGATTTGAAGGAAATAAAAAATATCTAACTGGGGGAAAGATTAGAAGGGGAAGACTAGCCTCCCTCTCAAGGCTAGTTAATGTAATCATGGAAAGTATAAGGCAGGTGACAAATGTTAAACTAATTTAATTAATATGCTGATGACATGCAAAGATATATCTATACCATGTTATCTCTTTACAAAATGTGAAAAGGTTTTTCTAATGAACTGGAAGGGGAGATTGAATTGGCTAGTTAGACCTTTAAAAGCTAAGCCTGCCAGCTCTGAGAATAGGTGAAGCATTCCAGCATTGCAGGAAGAGAACGATTTTGTGGAGAATGACTTTTAGTCTCTACCAGAGGGCAGAAGGGAACACAGGGATTTCCTCTCCTTCTCCCATTCACCACTGAGGAATTCACCTACCTCCAGCAGGGAACAAAAAAAAAACAAAAACAAAAACAAAAACCATACACAGTACATAGAGCATGTGTTTCTGGCAGGAACAGATTCAACTATAACCCCTGGCAGCAGAGAAAAGAGCTAGAATGGAGTGACTAAGGGAGCATAGCTGATTGACCTAATCTGCAGAGACAGTGAGAAGCTGTCTAGATCTTGCAGTACCAGAGTTCAAATCCTTCCTTAAATACCCACTAGCTATTTCATCCGTCTACTGAATTTCTTCATCTGCAAAAATAATAATAATGACAGAATCTACTTCATAGAGTTTTTCTGAGACTTATATAAGGGAAAGTTGTTTATAAAGCTTTATAAATGTTGATAAAAGTTCCAACAAGCACTAACATGCCTACTCTAACTTTGTGCCCATTTTTCCACATTGACCACTGAGTCAAGTATAGGGAAGTATGCCTCAGTTTTGTAGCTCCTAATTCTTATTATGCCATTTTTAGGAAATACTTTGCACTGATTTAA
The DNA here is from genome assembly GCF_048593235.1 of Sminthopsis crassicaudata. Lineage (NCBI taxonomy): Eukaryota > Metazoa > Chordata > Mammalia > Dasyuromorphia > Dasyuridae > Sminthopsis > Sminthopsis crassicaudata. The sequence goes on from NC_133618.1 coordinate 654,288,603, forward strand.
TTGTCTCTATTACTTATTTGGGGGGGGGGGGGAGGCAGAACCAGGCAATTAGAGTTAAGTGACTTGCCCAGAGAGACACAGCTAGGAAGTGTTATGTGTCTGAGACTGGATTACAACTCAGTTCCTCTTGACTCTATCCACTGTGTTTTCTAGCTGCCCCTGTCTCTATCACTTCTTAAAACTAAAGTCATCAATATAAGTTTAAGAGCAATAATTATAGGAGTATAAACCTTGTAAAGCTAAGAAAGTCACCCTACCACCCCCAAGCACTAGCCCGGTCTGCATCTTGTGAGTGCTAAATCAGCAAAATTAGGATCTAGAAAGGAATTTGGAAGTCAATTAGCCTGCCCCTTTATTTTAAAGAGGAGGAAACTGAGTCTGAGACAGTTTATGTTAATAGCCCAAAGTTCAAACTGTTAATGAGCAGTAGAGGTAGGATTTGAAACCAGCACACTTTTCTTCATATTAGACAGCAAACTTTTAGAGGAGGGGATATTGTGTTCTTTAACTCTGTAAATCCTTAATAGGTGTTTACCTGAATTATCTGAATGTTTGTTCAAATTTGTATCCTCAGCACTCTTCAACTAGTAGGAGCTCAATAAATTTCCTCTTCAACTTTAAATTGGCTCAAGAACAGGGTTAGGAATTTACTTCGTGTTCATCAAAAAGCCAGAATTCTATAGTTAGAAATGTTACTTTTGGGAAATTACTTTTTTTTTTCCTTCTGCTTCCAAATTACAATCTCAACTTCAACCTGTAGCTGTGTATTTGTTCCCACATACAACCAAGATGTGTCAGAAACTCTAGGTTACCATTAAAATTTCATATCTGATTTTTCAGGAAATTTGAAATGAAAAAGGAAATAGGAATTCTATTGTAGCTTCCAGAATCTCCCCCCTGCCCTATACATTTCATCATTATCATCATCATCATCATCATCATCATCATCATCATCATCATCATCATCATCATCATCATTATAAAAGAAGCACACACCCTTTATTATGGATCACTGGCTTCAAACCAGTATGAAATTTGTTTGGTTAACCACTTGGATTATAAACTACAATTCATTATAACCACTGAAATTTTACTGGTTGATCTAGGTTTCATGAATTCTTTTGAACAATATAAAGGTTCTCTGACTTCAAAAACTTTAAAATTTCCCCTTAAAGAGACATCTGTCCTCTTTCAAAAAAGAAGACATCATATTCCTAGAAATTAGTCTTTTGTGGGGGATGGGAAAGTACAAAAAAGAATCTACCTTCTTTCTGCCTCAGTAAATTGAAACAAGATGTCTTGATGTATTATCTATTTGAGGTCACCCAACTTTGCAAGTTCTTCCATTCACAAGACAAGTTTTTCAGTTAGGTGTAGTTCAGTGTCTATGATAACACTTTCTACTTCCCAAATCTCCTTCACTAACAATTTTCCAAAAGTGCCTTTAACTTGAAAATTTTGACAAAGTCCCATTTATCTTCAAATATATAGAAAAAGCCATCTAATTCTCTTTCAATGTTCTTTTAGAGTAAGTTGAATTTTGAAAAAATTGGAAAGACACCATATTTTAGGCAGAAGGAATATGGATTGATTTTCAAACCCTTAATCTGCAATTCAAGTCACTATATCATCTGGCCACAGCTGACTGCTCCAACTCCACCTCAAATGGATCAAATGAGATAATATTATGAAGGGTTTGTAGAATGTTAGGCACATAATAGGTACTTATTTCTTTTCTTCTCCCTAACTTGATCTGTTTACATTAGTGATTACAGAATGAGCCATCTTTGGCTGTATAGACTGCTGAAGGTCTTGGAGAAGAGAAACATTGTAGAAGAGAATCTTGTTCAAGTAGGGTTTGGCCTAAATGGCCTCTGAAGTTTCTTTCATGTCTAAGATACATTTTGCCCTCTCAGATAGCCTAAAATTTAGCAATAAAGAGGTCAATTGCTTCATTTAATATATTTTCTGGGGGGGAGGGGGGAAGTTGTTTTTTTTTTCAGTTTGTGCTTATTAAATAAGTATTTAAACTAGACACAAACAAAATTTTAAGATAATGTTCAGACCTGTGCCTTAAGAAAGAAAACAGGAATCATACTGAAAGAAAAGTACATGTTCCCCTAAACTTTTCTAATTGGATAGGTAGATTATCAGAAGAAAAAGAGTATAGGGAAGTAGGGACAGGGAAGGAAGAGCTGTTTTCAATTCAATTCATTAATTCAAATAGATAAGCATTTTTTACAATGGTTACTATTCCACATACTCTGATACTTACTGGTATTAAAAATACAAAATGTGGCGCCCTCTGTACTCAAAGAGCTTACATTGGGAGTAGGGTGGGGGATGCAACACAAATAAATGCAAAACACATTAACTAAATACTCTAATTTGAGAAAGGTCACCAACATCTGGGGGGAAAGAAGGAGACAAACAAGCATTTTATTAGCACCTACTATGTGCTAAGGGCTTTACCAATATCTAATTTGATAATCAAGAAAGACCTTCAGTTCTCAAATGTAGATTTAAGAAGCTAAGGAGAGAGGTTGCTTTGTAACTTGCAAAGGCTTATTACACAGAAGACAGGGAGCATCTGTTTTCTAAGAAAACAGGAATGTAGGTCTGGATACAGGCTTCCAGATTTTGACCCTGACCTGAGTCATCAAATAACAGCTATTGTTTCTTATTTTTCTTCAAAGCTAAAAAGAAAACCTTACCTCTTGTACCAGCTTTTGGTACAAGGCAGAATGGAGGCAGAGGAAAGGAGTTATGGAGAGTCCTTCAATCCAGAACATTGCCCCACTCCCCAGTTCAACTGAAGGAATATTGGGTAAACTATGTTTTTGGAGCATGGGATGAAAGCAGCCGTGTAATTTTAGGATACGATTATTCTAACCAAATCAATCAATGTGCAAACTTCTCCAAGGGAAATTATTTGAAAGCAATTGTAAGGATTTGGTCCTTCAACTCTTCACAGAACCAATTTTTAATACTGGGACATTTATTTTTTGTAGTCCATGACTCCGACTGGATTGTTATTAGTCCTGCTTTGGTTAGGAAGCCACAATATGATCCTTCTCTGACTAGAAATACCGGCATAATTTATTGCATTATTACTCCTCTGAACTGAAAGCAATTAATTACCTAGAGCAGGATGCACAAGTGAAAATTCATCAGAGGAAAGTGATGAAAAATGTGCCCGTTGCTTTAAAATAATAGGGGCTTAATGGTTTTTTTTTTTTTGTTTTCTGACTAATCTCCAGGCATCTTATAAACAACTCCGCATTGGTTATCTGTTGTGAATCCGCTTTCTTCCCCCCTTCCTCTTTTATATTATTCTATCATCCAATATCTCCCCCAAAGGACAGGAAGAAAAATCTGAAACATTTGCTTAAAAGCAGTAGAGAGGGGTTCTGCTTTTCTTCAATAGACTAAAATTATTAGTACAATGTAGCAAAACATGATAAAATATATTCATATGTTTATCACCCATGTTGGTAGCACGAATCTGTTTGGCTGATTGATGCTGTTCTCTCTGTCTCTCTCTGCAACACCAGCAGCATTTTACTTTAAAACTTGGAAAAGTCATATTGGATGAACACACACACACACACACACACACACACACACACACACACACACACACACACACACACATCTACCCATCTGGTTTATATACATATACAACTTATCTGCACTATCTCACAAAGTGACATAAATGTAACCTTCATATCAAAATCAACACATTTCAGAGTAGAGTGTCCGCTAATATCTTCTCCCAGGCACACTCCTAGTTATTACTAAATCTGTCGTCCCACCAAGATCCGGGAAGAGAAAAGGAAATCGAGCCAATAATGTGTTATTGTATTATTTATAAATTTCGTGCCCATATGAAAGATAGAAACAGGGCTAAATTCATTACATTTATTTCTACTTTTCAGAATTATTCACATCTGTATGATTCGGTAATTGTTTTTTCTATAAAGTTATTGGAGTAATTTTGCTCCGCATATTCCCGATCAATTCCTCCTCTCAAGGGCACAGTTGAAAAGTGATATTTGAAAACGGCCTCTGATAGATTGCATGGTTAGTCAGCAGCAGAGACAAACAACCTAATCCAGCACAAATTAGTTCGGCTGCCAGCAAGAGTTTTATACAAAGATGTAAATTATGTTGTCAAAATCGGTCGCTTTCTAGCTTGCTGCTCAGCTAACAAGAAACCACTTTGGCTGATAAAGATGAACACTAAGCTTCCTTCTCTTACAAATTTGCAAATCTGCCATTTCAGCATTCTGTTAGCCACAAACAAACAGCCCGCTATAATTGCTTCTTTTCTTCCGCGGTGGTATTTTCGCCCGGTGTTCTTTCCAGGCTGCTCTCAGAGAAGAAGAAAAAAAAAAGAAAGAAAGAAAAAAAATCAAAATGAAAAATAAAAATATAAATACAAAAAACCCAGATAACAATAAACACAGGCGGCAGGCAGTCAGACATTAACTTCGGGAAATACTGAACTCCTGCAGGGACCCTCCTCGCCTGTCTGCCTCGCTTGCTTGCCTGAAGGACGGCTGGCATGACCTGGCTATCTGTGCCTGGCAGGAAGGCCGGGCACCAACAAAAATCACACTCGGTGCCAGGCTCGGGGGGAGTCCAGCATCCCCCAGTCACTCTGTAGGAAGGGTGAGGTGCATGAGATGGGGAGGCTAAGAAAAGCTCTTGACTCTAATGGAAACAGAAATATCCTTAAGGCTCTGGAAAAGAATTGTGCCTGACAGTAACCCATCTATTGCATTTTCTTTTACAAATTACTGTCCTGGGGGAAAGGGGAGGCCAAAATACCCAGGCAAGTCCAGTATTTCACCAGGCTGCCCGCTTGAAGGTGGAGCCAGCTAGATCTTGCACTGGACTGGAAATAATAATGCATTATAACTGTAATTATACCCAGCATAAGTCAAATAAATAAATTATAAATTACAATTACCCTTTAAAGTTGTTAGTCTCACTGTTTGCTCTACAATTAACTGCAGGTGCTCCTCCATGTTTTATTACAGTCCCAAAGTTATATATTCGCAAGAACAGTACAGATGATTCCTGTTTATTTGTTAAATTAAAGCATTGTTGGTAAAATTACAGCTTAATTAATATTATGGGTACTGTATAACAAAATAGTTTACCTTGTGCATAATTTATTTCCACATGCATATCTCGGCACAGACCCATTACAGCTCGAAGGCAGCTAAAATAAAATATTCCTCCTTTGCTGGCATTTTTCTAAACAGCCGTTCACTAAATCAATATTATTCACTTGGTATTTTTAAAAGCAGTGTATCTTAATAATTACACAGCATTAGAGTAGGCAATAATTTTCCTTGCTAAGCATATTAAATTTAGCAAACCATCAGTCAAAGAGTTTGTTCCCTCGGAGCATGTGTAAGCAGTGAGTGAGTTTGGAATCCTGGTAGTTGGGTAGAAATGTCACATGTAGTTTAAGAATGTGGATGTGACTCCCTAAGCCGGCCCAGCACGATATATCTTTATTAGTTTCATTGGTCAGTGCAGTGACCAGTTGTTTATTTTCATTACTCAAGACAAGGTGAGCCACTTAGCACTGACTGCAATCACAGCCAAAAATGTATGACTTTGCAGAAAATAAAAACAAGGCTGCAGGCACACAGAGATCTGGGAAATGACTGGAATGATGAGAGAAAATATCTATATGTAAGTAGGGTACAGGCACACATTTGGGGAAGAACTTCGTCTTTCTTGCTATTAGTTTGCTCAGGCACCAGCCCTGCCAAAACAGTAAGGCATGTTCTTAATATCTCTTGAGTACTGACCACTACTAATTCAGGATTTGGCCTGTCAGAGTGCAGCTTTCTATACTTATATTCCTTCTCAAGCTCACAGGAATTAATACTTTAGAAAAGGCCTCTGGGAACCATGTCTTTCCTCCTAGTCCCTCATGCTTCATCTGATCAGAACCAAAAAAAAAAAATCAACTTCAACTCTAACACACACACACACACACACACACACACACACACACACACACACACTCTCTCTCTCTCTCTCTCTCTCTCTCTCTCTCTCTCTCTCTCTCTCTCTCTCTCTGTATATATATATATATATATATATATGTCTCTCTCCATTTGTCCCTCTCTGGATCTTAACGGTTTGCAGATGAGCAAATCAGAAGCAAAACTATTCCTTATTGGGTTATAATTGTCAAGTACCTAAAATCAATAATTAATTGATACATTTCAAAAGGCTACAGATACCAAGGTGGTATGCTTAAAGTGGCCAGACAAAAATACTTTTCAATAATATTTTATTCATATTGAGTGATCAGCAAATCAACAATCTGCAAATTAGCACTAAGGGGAAATAGTCCAAATACTGCCAGGACTATCTCCTGAAGCCTTCATATATGTAACCTACCTTATTTTTCAAAGGAAAGCCTAGATTTGTGGATTCCCTAGTTTTTTGCTCCCAGAATTTTTATTTGTTTCCATAATGTTTATCAGTGAAGTCTATCAAGTAAAGGAAAACTAGGCTGCCAAGGAGGAGAGCTAAGTGACATTCTCCATTTAAGGAACTACTCTGGGGTTTGTGCTTTCCCAAAATTATACTAATTAAAAGATAATAGAATTAGGATTATAAAAGTCACCTTATAGTGACCTGCTGAAACAGGGTAGTAAAGGGTAAAGAACACAGAAACTGAAGTCAGCAGAAATCTTAGTTCAAATCCTGCTCTCCACTTACTAGCCTATGGGACCACAAAGTAGGTCACTATAGCCTCCAAAGTCTATTTTCCTAGCTACAAAATGGGAATAATAAATGCACATGAGATTGTTGGGAGAATGATAAGATCATGAAATTATACATTTGGACCTCTGAGGCTCTCTGGCCTAATTCCTTCATTTTACAAATGAAAAAAGTGAAGCCAAAGAGAGATTAAATGATTTGCCTGAGGTCATAAAGTTTGTCACAACTGCCAACTATTATTATTTATCCCCTCAGAAAGAATACTGGAAGTGTGTAGATTCTAATGACCTAGAAGAACAATATGATAGCTATTGGTCAGTAGTTTATTGAGTCACAGGCTCAATAATAAGTGGGAAGATCCATGGGCATGATTTAGCCTAGAAGAAAATTAAATGCTTGATCAATTCATTCTTATTGGCCATATCTGTGCCAGATATTAGCAATGCAATCATATTACCAGGCAGTGGAATGTGCCAAGCACTAGAGATACATGAAGACAAACATGAAAAGAAAAAAGTACCTTATGGATGGTAGACTTTCCTCATTAGGATTATATTCCAGTTAGGGAAAGAAAATATAAAATATTAAATAAAGGATTTCAGTAATAGTTCAAGACAAAAATAGATGTTACAAAACAGGGCAAAATTAAAAGTCCTAGTGACGGTTCAGACAAATGAACTGTTGTGGAAATTCTGAAGAGAATCATTGCTATACTAAAATGTCCAGAGAAGTCATTTAGTCAACACATATTTATAAAATACATGCTTATTGTTATGTAAAAATATGGTCACTTCCCTCAAAGAGCTCCAATCCTAATGGAGGAAGCATTTAGAGCTAAGTTTGAATCAAATCCTGAAAAGTAGGAGTTGAGTTAACAGAGTAAGAGAACTTCAGAAAAAGAACTGGATGTAATATTGTACATAAGTATTTTGGAAGTGAAAACTAAATGCACAAAAGCACCCAAAACCCCCAACTTATTATGTATCTACTTATTTCATAGCCCTGTGCAAAAATTTTAAAAGCCAGAACATTTATTTTTTTTAAGAAGTTCCTATCTAAGAATGTATATAGAGTGGAAGCTTCTTGAAGGTAGGATGTGTTTCATTTATAACTTTGTATAGCCATTCCATTACATAGCCCATGATGTTCAGTAGGTGCTTAATAAATGCTTGTTTAATTGAATTATGTGTATGTATCTTGCCAAAATGGATTATTCATTAACTAATCTCCCTAGCAGGAGAAAATGATTAGCAAATTTATTATTATGAGTCCTGTTTATTCTTCTGTTGTTATGGCTCATCATCTGATTGCCTTAAGTAAGATGTATGACTTACATTAAAGCTCTTAAATAAATCAAAGTGTTTCTGTTTTCATAAATACACTTGAAATTCACATTTATTTCCTAATAGAGATTCCAGACCATTTTCTATTACTAAAATCTCTAGCCACAGAAGTGGGTTTTATCAGTTAACAAATAATAGTCCTTCACAACAATAGTATAAACAGAGCCCTGTTCCTTGAATTTGCTCTTACTCACTCATTAAACAATATTCTATCTTTAGATATTATATATATGGGAAATAAATGCCATATGCCAAATCTAGGCCCAAAAACAGCTGAAAAATTATGCTTTTAATGGGAAGGAACATCTCTAAAAAACAATACAGGTAATGCAATAAATATACAATACAATATAATGTAACATAATAAAATATATAATAAAATATAACCTATATTAAAATATATAACTGCATTATGAATTGTTTAGACCACATACATACATATCCTCTATATATGTATATATATATAAGCTATATGCTACATATTCACATATATGTGTACATACACATATATTGTATATCTCTATACCTGTTCATATTTATATGTACATATATACATACCTATGCATGTATAAGTACAGTTAACACTATTAATTATATAGTTAAAGAAACTGAGACCCAAAAGTTACTTGTCCAAAATAAAACATGTAATAACAGAGGATTCAAATCCAGAGTCTTGGGCTACAAATCTAGTGGTCTCTAAATAATTCCTTCTACAAGATGCAACAAAGGTACAATAAGAGGCTTTGGCTTTTTGGAACAACAGGATGATAAGATAAGGAGAGAAAAGACCCAAAAGACAAAGCACGATCTGATAGTCCCTACATGACAAAAGGCTGTCCTACCTGCAGGCTGGGAAACCTCACCTGGCCCGGACACGGAAAGGATTGACAGATTGATAGCTCTTTCTCGATTCTGTTGAATCTACTGAAGCAACAGGTTAAAATAGGGAAGAAAAAACCAGAAGGAAGATGCAAGGGAAACTGGACAAGTAAGTTAAAGGACACCTGAGGAATTAGAAAGCAGTCAAGTACATTGCCACAAGCACCTCTCCCTTAATCATGATGTAACAAAAAAAAAAAAAAAAAAAAAAAAAACATAAATAATTTCAGAATATGCTTTGTAATACCAGTTCCTAGAGCTGAAGCAGCTGCTGAACCAACCAAGCTATTGGGACTATTAATATTAACTAGTAATGCACACTCAGCACCCATCAGTGAACCAGAAGTTGTAGACAATGAAGGATTTGCTAATGTCTTTGGGAGACTTTCCATTCAAAAATGGATAATACAGATACGTGGATATATGAATGAAAACACAGACTCATGGGGCAATATTTCCTATAGGTTTTCTTTTCTTTAAACATCTGGATAAGTAATGATTGGATGGAGCGGAGTTATGAGAAGGGGAGAGTTGATAAAAAGGGAGACTCTAGAGACAAAGTATCCATCATATTTACAGAATTATTTAATGCATAAGGAATCTCTCTAAAATGAGAGTTTCCCCATAATAGGAAGGGAAACAGTCAATTTATAATCAACAAGACAATGAACCGGGATTTACTGAGAACATATCAGTTAGTAGAATTGGAGCTAGAGGATACACATTAGAGTGAATGGTGGCCCCTGCTCTCAAAGAGATGAGGACCTAAAGGACTAAATGATGGATAACAAGTCTATCAAAACTACTTTAGTGTTTTTTTAATGAACGTCTATGATTTCTCTGCTATGGGTGCCTTGTTGATCAGTACGGACGGAACACAACCTTCCATGCTTTCTCATCCCATGTATTCCATGCCCATCCCTATGCATAATTCCTCTATGTTATATCAGCCAACCACACTGAAAACTTCTCTCTGCTTCTTTTAATACCAAGAGAATCAATGAAACTCTCTGGTTGTCATTTTTATAAACTACTGCTACCAAAAAAAAAAAAAAAAACCTCTAATGAATATAGAATTTTGAAGGCTTCTGAGCACTTTCTTGACAATAATCCTATGAGATGGACACTTGACTTGCCCATCAACCCTTCTTTCCAATCTCTACCCTCAAAAACGTGGCTGGGTGACATAACAGATAGAGCATCTAGTCTAGGACTAGGAAAATGAGTTCAAATCTGGCTATAACTCTTAATGGCAATTCACTTGGTTTCTATTGCCTCAGGTTCTCCACTATAAAAATGGGGATAATAATAACACCTACCTACCATATTATAAGGATCAAATAAGATATTATTTATAAATTGCTTAGCACTAAGAAAATAGTACATGCTTAATAAATGCTTGTTTCCTTGTTCCTTGACAAGGAAAAGATAAATAAATATAGGGCCAACATATGGTTAATTCAACTCCACAAACACTTTTTAAATACCTACTCCATGTTGGGCACTTTGCCCCAAGGAAGCCTACCTAGCCAGCAGTATCAAGTATAACCCTTAATGTTTGCTTATAGCCATTACTTATGCTAACTAGTGTGGAAGTGACACCTGAGCCTTAAAAGAAGGAAAGGAAGCTATAAGGCAGAAGCTCTAACTTCTGTGGGAATTCACAGCTGGGATCACTTCTGGTTGACATGATGAAATCTGTATTTTTAATTAATCTAATTAATCCTCATTAATTACAAGTTGGCAACACCACACTATAGTATGGAAGAATGACCCTTCAACTAGGAAGAACCTCAAAAATAAATACATAGTGAATTGGGCAGCCGTTCTCCTAGGAAACAGACGTAGGCTACCTAACTAACTTTAAAATACCAGAGGTCCATTTTGAACATGCAATTGGCGACCAACTAACTGGTGGTCAAGTGAACTAAAGCAGTAGTTTTTGAAGCCCCTCACTTTTTTTCATAGAACAGTTTACTCTGGGAGAGACTCTAAATCAGCAATAGGGATGGTAGATATAAATATATGTGTAAGTTTATGTATGTGAAGGAGCTTGTAAGAAGCCTTAGCTTTTGACACCTTAGATTGGTGTTTACTAAAGTGGTACAAATAAAGGGCTAAATCTCCCCCATGCAATTCCTTCTCCTTTTTCTGGGTCTTCTTCTCCTCTCTTCCTATCAAGAGACCAGCTATCCAAGGCTTCCTCTCCTGGTGCTTCCAAGATCTAGACTGTCCACAGCAGTAATCTATGGCCGGGATATTAGGTGATCCACCCTCTTCTCCTTTTCATCAAAGCTCTCCATGCTTACCAACCTTATAGAACTCCAAAAGGTCCTCAGGCCATCCAGTTTAACCCATCCCAAATTTATATATATATATATACTCTCTATGACAGACTTCTGAAGGTCTGCAGTGAGGGGAAACCAACAAGGAAGGCCATTCTACTTAGTATAGCAAATTGATCTGAAGGTTTTCCTCATATGGAATATGTTTACCCTGCACTTATCATCCATTCCCCCTAAATTCTGCCTCCGGGGCATAAACAGAATACATGAAATCCCTCTTTCCACTGTCAACCTTTCAAATACCTGAATATAGAGCATTTCTTGCCCCTGAAGTCTCCTGTGCTGTTAAAGTGGCTGAAGCTAATTTGATCAGTTGAAACTAAGATGTCAATAGCTGATAGATAATGGCTTAGTGTATCTGCTCCCAGGTACATTTGCATTTTAACAGAGACCTTTAATGCCTTAACTCAAAGAGAGTTAGTAATATGGGAATTAGAGGTACAAATAGGAGATACATTTGCAAGATTGGGAATCTTCTTACCACCCCTTGAAAAATACTACATAAATATCTTCTTATATTTCATACTTGGTCACATGTGTTGACACTTATACGCACACAGTTCCTAATGTATCTAATGGGAAAAAAAATCTATGGACCAAAAAGATAAAAAAGCTACATCATAAATACTATGATTTTATGCAAGGAATGGCCAAATTTACTAGGTTTACCCCCCCAAAAAAAAAAGTTATATCTTGCTAATTCAGAATTTTTTTTTTTACTTAGGGTAAGTTGAACTTTACTTTGTAATACCAACCAAGGTGATTAAGTAAATCGATTCTGTTAATAAGATTGTAAAGAATATGTTTAAAGTTTTTAAGAAATACTATATATGTGTGTGTATGTATATATATATATATGTATGTGTATGTATGTTTATATATATATATATATATATATATATATATATATATATATATATATAGTTTATACTTTAGAATAGCTATTTAGAACTATTAACCCAGAAGACCACTGCCCTTTGCCCCTACAAAATCAAATGATAAAATGAACATCTAAGCAGTTTAGTGATTTCCATAGAGACTTTAGATCCTTTCTACTATATAGAACATAGGTATTTTAATTACAAATCATTCTTACCAAGAGATATAACTAGCATAGTGCCAAGCAGTATTATGCTCAAACCAGCTTATACCTCAAAATTTGATTGTTAAATTTTCAGTGTGAGCATTTATATCTTGCAAGTTGGCAAATGCTACTAATCAGAGTTTGATTTGTTGTTTTATTGGTTGCCTAGGCTTTAGAAAATTATGAAGAAAATGTTTAAAATGAAGATTAAACTTAAAAACATGTCTTAAATGTGTGTGAACACATGTATACTATGTACAGGTAAATGTATAATAGCTTCTTTTTTATTTATATATTTATGTTTTTATTATTATATGGCACTATTTTAGTATGCATTTATGTTGTTAATTTATTATTATATATTTATGTATATAAATAAAAGTTCTAGTTGTTAAACATTTATCTATATACCTCTGGTACCAAGGGAATCAGAAAACCTAGATTTAAGTTCTGGCTCCAGAACTTACTATCTGAGTTATTTTGGGCAATCCCTTAACCCCTTTGATGCTCGATCAATATCCTCATCTTCATTGGAGAAGGGGAAGGTCAATGATACTGGAATAATACTTGTACATTCAACTTCACAGAGTTATTCTAAAGAAAGTGCTTTATAACTATTAGGTGCTTATATAAACATGAGATTCTCTTAGTTAAAAATAGTAATAAGATAATTTAAAGTATGTTAGGATTAATATTTTTCAATAAGACTGGCTTCATCCTCCCCAACTATTTGAATTGGCAAAATTTTATATTCACAGGCAAGTTCTCAACGTTGTTTTTATGATGCTTCTAGAATTAAAAAGTCTTAGCACCTGAAGCCCATAAGTAGTATTGCTTACTTGAGGATCACTTTTGAATGTCACAAACATAGGGTAAGTTGAAATTTACTTTATACTACCATTCAAATTGGTTAAATAAATCAATGCTTTTAATAAGATTGTGAAGAACATGTTTAAAGCTTAGTTTTTGAAAAAAAAAATATATATATATGTATATATATATATATATATATTGTTTATACTTTAAAATAGTTATTTAGAACTATATACCTGGAAGAGAATTTAAAGACCATTGCCCCTTGCCCCTACAAAATCAAATAAGAAATATAAATATGTATGTATATAGACACATAATAATTTAACACATTTTTAAAAAAGACTAATTGATTAATTTGGTTATTGGAGTTGTTGTAGACTCAAATTTTATCTTTTAATGTCTTCTTAAAATTTTCCATTTGAAAAACTGGTTTTCATACAAAAACATGCAAAAATGTGGAAAAAAAATTTTATTTTAAGCATTGTAACAAGAGTCTCAATGCATGTAATTATGGCTAAATGAATACATAAATATATGTGTGTGTGAATACATATGTGTGTATATGTACACATGCACACCCACAAAACCAACAACGAAAGTCTTTAAGTAATCACAATCAGAAGATTCAAGTTCAAGTTCTCATTCTCCTGAGCAAATCACTTGATCCCTTGTAGCCACAGCCCTAGTCCATGTGCATGGGCCATGTTTCACTGGGGAAGACTAATTAGTTCTGTACCTCTGTAAGGGGAAAGTTGTATAGAGCTTGGGAGAAGAGAGATCCTAAGTGTCTGAGTTCCAGTATCAAAACAGAACCTATATTTCTTGATTTTTTGCAAAAAGAAGTTCCTGAGGAGAGAAAAATCTGGGGAAAAGCTAATGAGTAAAGGACCTGGCACTTTAATGCACAAGAGACTTTGGAAATTTCTATTTGAATGATATTGTGGATCCTCTCTGGGTTGAGCTGAGAGATCTCATTCCCAGTAAAAGAATTAATTTACTCTACATTATTTGGTACATTCCCACTCATATAATTTCTCTGATTTTCTATTTGCTATCACTTTGAATAAATAGGTTTATTTGCTATTCTCTATGTGTGATATCTGTGTTGATGGGAAGGGAAACATGCCTTGGATTGTTGTTTGGGTCATTCCTTTCCCATTAAAGGACTGTGATCAGCACCTTGAATCTAAAAATCATTTCCCGTAGACTAACAATACTTACTAGGGTAAATAATTCTATCCTACTTCCATTATGCTCTTTGAGGAGAATAGAGTGGCTAATCTTGCAGCCCTGATCTCTTGCTCTGCTTTCGGAAAGAATCAGTCTCCCTTGGAGAGGATTAGTCAGAGAAGATTCAAGAGATTCATTCCTCTCTTTAAGTCACATCTAGAAAGATCCATATGGATACACAAAACCTGTACAGGCAATACACATACATATACGTTACAGTTTCCTATCAACAAAATGAAAATAAAAATTCTTGTCCTGTCTACCCTCATAGGATTGTTGTAAGAAAAATTCGCTGGATATTACAAAGTGCCATGCAATTATGAATTATTACTATAATAATTATTATATTCATTAAAGTAGGTTTCCTAAATGCCTTTTAGTCAGCCTATTTCAAGTTCTTACTATTACTAGAAAGCAATAAAATTTAATTTAATTTAAAATATTCTATAATTCAAATCTCGTAAGAAGCAAGGTAATGTAACAGAAAGGGAACCAGACAGAGTCTGGGAAAGCTTGGGTTTAAATCTTGTCTTTGACACTTATTAGCTGTGTGACTACAGACAATTCAATTAACCTCTCTGAGCCTTGGTTTCCTCATCTGTAAAATATGGATTACAAGACCTACTCCCTATTCAACTCCTGAAAAATCTGCTCCAATGCTTTGCTTTGGCTATAAAAAGGAGAACAAACTCTGTCAGATTTTATTATGCTGGATAGGCATAGTATGGTCTAAGTATGGCCCAAGAAAAGGATTATTTGTTTCTTGGGGACCAAGGAAGTTAAATATGAAAGGGTTCATAAACAGTAGATAGTCAATTTGGTTGATGAATTCTTTGGCCAAGGCAAATTAGACACTCCAGAAAATGCAAAGTACAAAACTGACCCTGATAGCTCTTTGGCCTCCTTTTACATCTATAATGATCACAGTAGCAATATAGAAATGAGGATAGAAAGAATTTAACAACCATAGATACTCTACAAAAATTAGCTTAGCCATTGGTACTCTGAATGTTTGATTCTTGCCTAGTAACCAATTCAGTGTATTACTGGAGGAAATGAATTGTATTCATCTAAACATTCTCCCTACACATGAATCCAGAAAACAGAAGGAAGGATGGCTCAGTAGGAAGTCTTCCTTGGAAGAGACAAATAAATGATTTGGGAAAGATTTTATGATGTATTCAAGGACAAGAAATATTACTTCATGGAACATTTAATCATTCTGAATCGTAGTGGTCAAGGAAAGCATTTGCACAAAGACCATATCAACAATCATCAGAGTTTGTGGTTTATGTGTCCACGTCTGTTATGGAAAATGAAGAACCCTCCAAATTAAACTAACATAAACTTTGATACCCAGTGACTTCAATGTGAAGAATTAGGAAATAAGAGATGGAGCCAAGATGGTGGAGAACAAGCAGCAACTCCCTTGAGCTCTACCCAAAACCTCTCCAAACAGCTTTAAATAATTCCATGAAACAATTCCTGGAGCAGCAAAACCTACTAAAGGACAGGGTGAAATAATTTTCCAGTCAAAGACAGCTTAAAAGGTCAGCAGAAAAGGTCTGTCTCACCTGGGTAAGAGTAGAGTACAGTCCAGCACAGGCCACACCAGCACCGACCAGGACCAGAAAACCACAAGTGGGAGCCCTGGGAGTCACTGAATCAGTAGCAGCAGCTGCTGCTCCTGAAGCTCTTAACCTACAGATGGTAAAGGGGTTGAATAACTGATCAGAGATTATAGGGCTGGCACTGAGGCAGGACTTTGTGGCTTTGCCCATACTCAGACTGGGTCACAATACAGGATGGCGGACCAGGGCGAGGAGGAGCACAGCACACTAGAGTTTGCAGCCACAGTGGAAGAGGGACCCCTGTCACAAATTTGAGGGAAGAAAAAGTACTTGTGGTCAGTCACAGAGCAGAGAACAGACCAGGAAAGTAGAAAACACACCTGTCTTTGGATCATACCATTTTAGAAGAACTGAAAACTTATAGGTCCCAAAGCATCTCTGAAAACACTTTCACAAAACCCTTGAAGCTCGAGACAGTGCACCTTCCACCATGGAAACAGAATTTCACTTTAACAAAGAATTTAAATTCCAGAAATAGACTGGAAAAATAGGCAAACAATAGGAAAAAATTCTGACTATATAAAATTATTACTATGGTGACAAAGAAGAGCAAAACACACACTCAGAAGATGACAAAGTCAAAATTCCTACATTCAAAATCTCCAGGAAAAATATGAATTGGTCTCAGGCCATGGAAAAGTTTAAAAAGGATTTTGTAAATCAAGTAAAAGAGATAGAAGAAAAACTGGGAGAAAAAAATTAATCATGCAAGAAAATCATGAAAAAAAGAGTCAACAGCTTGGTAAAGGAGGCACAAAAAAATACTGGAAAAATAACACTTTAAAAAACATTTCCCAAATAGGAAAAAAGATACAAAAAGCCAATGAGAAAAAGAATGCCTTAAAAACAGAATTGGCCAAATGGAAAAAGAGGCACAAAAATTCACTGATGAAAAGAACTTAAAAAGTAGAATTGACCAAATAGAAAAGGAAGTACAGAAGTTCAATGAAGAAAATAATTCCTTAAAAATTAAAATTCAGCAAATGGAAGCTCATGATTTTATAAGAAAGCAAGAACAATAAAACTGGTTTGTTTTGATTTAAAGAATGAGAAAATAGAAAACTATGTGAAACATCTCACTAGAAAAACAAATGCCCTAAGAAATAGCTCCAGGAGAGATAAATTTAAAAATTATTGGACTATCTGAAAGTCCAGATCAAAGAAGGAGCTTAAATATCATTTTTCAAGAAATTATCAAGAAAAAATACCCTGATACTCTAAAATCAGGAGGTGAAATAGAAATTGAAAGAACTTACTGATCATCTCTTGAAATAAATACCAAAATGAAAATTCTCAGGAATATTATTGCCAAATTCCAGAGCTCCAAGGTCAAGGAGAAGATATTGCAAACAACTAGAAGGAAACAATTCAGGTGTGGTGGAGCCACAGTAAGATAAACACAAAATTCAGCAACTTCTACTTTAAAGGATTAGAAGACTTAGAATATGATACTCCAAAGGGCAGAGAATTTATGATTACAATTAACAATTATTTACCCAGCAGAACTGAGTATATTCTTTTGAAAAAAATTGGATAGTCAATGAAATAGATGACTTTCAAGCATTCTTGGTGAAAAGATCAGAGCTGAATAAAAATTTTAACTTTCAAATATAAGACTCAAGAGAAGCATAAAAAGGTAATCAGAAAAGGGAAATCATAAGGGACTTGATAAGGTTAAACTTCCCTATATGGGAAGTTGATACTTGTAACTCATAAAAATGTTCTCATTATTAGGGCACTTAGGAGTGTATAGAGACAGAGGACACAAATGTGAGTTGAATATGAAGGGGTGATATCTTAAAAATAAAATTAAGAGATGAGAAAGAGGAATGCACCTGGAGAAAGGAAAAGGAAGAAGAAGAATGAAGTAAGTTATCTCACATAGAGGCAAGAAAAAACTTTTATGGTGATGGGAATGATGAGGGAGGTGGTGGGGATGAAGTGAGTGAATTTTGCTCTCAATAGAATTGGCTCAAAGAGAGAATAAATATACATTCAATTAAGTAAGAAGTCTATCTGACCCTACAGGATTAGTAGGAGGGAAAAAGAATAAGAAAAGAGGGGAGGTAATAAAAGAAAAGGCAGATTGAAAAAGGTAGAAGTAAGAAGCAAAACATTTTTGAGGAAGGACGAGGTTAAAGAAAAGAAAAAATAGAATAAATGGAGTGTGGAGGGAAATATATTTAGCAATGAAATATGTGGGAAATTTTGGAAGCAAGTTTTTCTGATAAAGGCCTCATTTCTCAAATATATAGAAAAATGAGTCAAATTTATAAAAAATGGAGCCATTCCTTAATTAATAAAGGATCAAGAGACATAAACAGTTTTCAGATTAAGTAATTAAAGCTAGTTATGTATGTTCTAAATTGCTATTGATGGGATGTATAAAAGTTAAAACATTTCTGAAGTACCATCTTATATCTATTAGATTGTCTAACTAGACCAAAAAGTAGAATGACAAATGTTGGAGGAGATATAAGAGAAAATGTGATATTAATGCATTGATGGAGTTATAAACTGCTTCAACCATTCCAATAGAAATTTGCAAATATGCCCAAAAGGCTATAAAATTGTGCATACCCTTTGACACTGCAGTGCTATATTCAAAAAGGTCTATATCCAAAAAGAGATTTAAAATTGGGAAAAGACCTATATGTAAGAAATATTTATAGCAACTCTTTTCTGTTGTCTGGGAGTTGGAAATTGGGAGGATGCCCATCAGTTAGGGAATGGCTGAACATATTGTGCTATATGATTGTGATGGAATATTACTGTGCTATAAGAAATGATGAGCGGGATACTCTCAAGAAAAAAATGGACTTACAGGAGCTGATGCAAAGTGAAATGTACTGTGTACAAAGTAACATCAATATTGTAAGATGATCAGTTGTCATTCGACTTAGCTAATCTCAGCAATACAATGATCCTAGACAACTCTGAAAGACTTATGATGAAAAATACTGTCCAAACTCAGATAAAGAACTGATGGTGTCTGAATACAAATTGAAGCATACTTTTTTACTTTCTTTATTTTTTTGAGTTTTTTTCTGTTTTCTTTCACAACATGACTAAAGTGGAAATATGTATGTTTTGCATGAGTACACACATATAACCTATGTAGAATCATTTGCCTTCTCAGTGAGGGGGAGGGAACAAGGAAGAAGGAAGGGAGAGAATCTGAAATGCAACCTTTTAAAAACAAATGTTAAAAACTGTTTTTACATATAGTTATTTTTTTGAAAAATAAAATACTAAATAAATTCTAAAAGAAAAGAAAAAGAATCAGCACCAGGCATGGAAATCCTCAAATAATGCCCTTCAAAATGAAATTAATTATATTTTGATAGGAAATGACTACTTATATGAGAGTCATTCCTGTATTAGCAGTCTATATACCATCAAACAACTGGGGCACAAAGATCAAAACCAATACAAAGTCATAAAAAGAGAATGAAACACACACACACACATACACACACACACGGTGTATAGTTACAACTCCAACTATTTAAACAAATTATTGATGCTGAAAAAAGGGAAATAAATGGAGGAAAGGATATTGATCATTTTAAATAATTTATTACAGTTTCACCTACATAAATAAATTGCTATAGGAAGAAAACAAAAGGCCTTATTTCCTCATGAAGTAAAATAAGAGCAAGAGGCAAGACTTGTTTAGAATGTAAATTCATTTGTAAAATATAACAGAGCAGGAATATAGAGTTATTGCACTACACTGATTCACAATGCAATGAAAAATATCAAAGAAAAAGAATAGTTTAAAGAAAGCTTTCTTAGACTTAGATTAATCAAAGTCAAACCAAGGATAAAACAAAAAGGAAGACAATAAACAGATAAAAGATGGAAAAGATCTGCAAAGACTTTTATGACCTCTTTCTTTCACCACAAGAACAGTGAACTAAAACACTTGAACTCTAAGACCATAGTACAAAATATATTTAAAGGGGAAATAGAAATGTTACTGAAGAGAGCAACAATGTAAAAAGCAGCTAGACTTGACTAATTATACAGAGAAGATTTACAATGAGGGCAGACCATATTTGACAGTGCTGAGGGACTGATTTTCAAGGTTTTTGAAGCATAAAAAGAAATCAAGTACTGGAAAAAGTCTTGGACATTCTTACCCCACAAAAGGTGTCTGAAGGAACATTAATAACAATTGATCTATATGGCAACTTTTTTATCTACATAAAATTTTTATAATAATATGTATGCATATTAAAGACATCCATGATAAATATAAGATAATGGATAGACTTTTACAAGCAATATTCCACAGATGATATCTTCACCATCAGAGAATTAACTAAAAGGAGTAGAGAAAGCAAAATCCTATTATACTTATTGCCCATTTACTATTAAAAAATTCAATAGGACAAAACACTACCTTAAATAAAAGTTATCTCCCATGCATATGTCAAAATTATATAGAATTCTTTGAAAGATACAACAGTAGAGCTAACCTTTTTTAATGGCACTTCAATTATTTGAAGCGATATAGAAAACAAAGGGACACTTGCTTTCTAAAGATATTTTTTATTGCCTTAAGATATCTGACACCGAATCTGTTAAGAGGGGGATAGACAGTTATGTAAACTACACAAATCCCAAGAGCCTCCTAAATGAGATCCATAACCAATCTAAAGTATTTAAGCTATCTACTCAGGAAAAAAGTCTAAGTGTATAAAGAATGCTTAATTTCTATACCATGATATGGACTTAGATAGTCCATCCAAAGAGCTCATCCATCAATGTATTGCATATGTGATATATATTTGTGTATATGGAATATACATAATCATATATGGAACTTGATGATATAAGAATAATACCATGAATATGTGTATTTTTTGTGTGAGTAAAAGAAGAAAGCAAGATAAAGTACCTTTGGGAAATTGCAATGATCCCAACCTTTTTCCTGAAACAAAAGTCCATCTTTGTAATACCAATGTTTTTGGTGATACTCTATAACCAGAAGTCATGGAACATTTTGATGAATTACAACTGAAGAGTATACAAAGAAGAATGGTGAATAATAAGCAGGCAGCAATGCCATGACCAATAAGAGCTTTTTGGAAGAAGAAGCAGTGTGATGAAGATCAAAAGAAAAGGCATTAATAAAAGAACATGGTTTAATTAATAGCTTCACAAACCTTAAAATACCATATACTGGGTACTATTTTTATCTTATACATAAGATATAAGTACTCTATAAATGTTAGCTATTATTATCATGAGAAAGAATTTTTTACTCATGATAAAACATTATTTTTGATTAGCAAAATTTGTACTAAATAGGGGAAAGTTTCAGTGTGTATATTTCCTCCCTAGTCTAAGGGGTTTTTTAACTGGAGTCCATGTATCCCAAGAGATTCATGGATAGATTTCATGCATAGAGAGGAATTATATGTGAAAACTTGAATGAGGGGGGAAAATCTTTATTTTTATTAATATCTAAATGACATCTAGCATTTCCTTCAGTTATTTAAAAACAAGTTTCTTAGAAAAGATCCATAGGTTTTAACAGATACTCCAAAATGGGGTATATGATACTAAAAACAAAAAGATAAACAAAATTAAGAAGCTCTGCCTTCCATTATCCCTTCATAGACAAGTTTATAACCAATGGAACTAGTTTTCACAGGTTTCATAGAAAAAGAATGGAGAAACTCTCGAGTATTGCTCCTTCATCTTTAAATGTCCAGATGGGTAAATTCTTATTGACAAGGGTTACCTAGCTGTAATTCACACACTCTTGAATAGACAATGGGATCAGATCAGGAAGCCAGTAGCTAAAGGAATTCTTGACCTAGAATCAACCGAGCCCATGAGATAATAACTAGGAGCTACCGAGCATCATGTTATCTCAATGTCTTCTTTCACCAATCCCTCAAAGTAGACCCCAACATAAAAACTCCCTTTCAAGGTCTACCCTATTCTGTAGTTACACCCCTTCCTAACTTTAATTATTAATATTCTTAATATCTTATATTTTAAAGAATTAACCTTAGTATACCATAGGAGGAAAAACAATTCTTTATAACATTAATATCCCACATTTTAAGGCATTAACTGTAGCTATTCAGTGTACCATAGAAGGAAAAAAATTCCTTATAATATTAATATCCCATATTTTAAGGCATTAACTCTAGCCATATCATAGAAGGGAAAAAACTCCTTCTAACATTAATATCCCATATTTTAAGGCATTAACTCTAGATATACCATAGAAGGAAAAAAACTTCTTATGACACTAATATCCTGTATTTAAAGCATTAACTCTAGCTATATCATAGAAGGAAAAAGGCCTTCTTCTAACATTAATATCTGACATTTTGAGACATTAACTCTAGATATCCAGTGTACCATAGAAGGAAAAAAGCTCCTTATAACATTAATATCCCATATTTAAAGTATTAACTTTAGCTATATCATAGAAGGGAAAAAAAACCTTCTAACATTAATATCCCACATTTTGAGGCATTAATTCTAAACATCCAGTGTACCACAGAAGGAAAAAAATTCCTTATAACATTAAAAAAATATAGAATAAGTCTCACAGCTATTATTCAGTGAGTCTATGTATTACAATCGTGTGGCCCATGTTTGTGTCATCAGATAAGTGCTTACACATAAGTACAAAGCAAACAGGCTCTGGGAGCTCTTTTCCTTCAAGGAAGAAGAGGGCTGGGGAAGACTGGTGGGCGGAGGGAAGGAGGAGGTGGGTATACGGTGGGGGAGAAGTGCTAGGGCTTCTTTCTGCCTTTTTTTCCCCTAGACTGTGCTATGGAAAAACAATGGCTTTTCTGAGGCACTGTGCAGACAAGGCAGCTCTGAAAAAAACTAATGGCCATGATTAATGACAACAGGATAGAGGAGAGTTGGGACATAGCCGCCACATATATCATCCTTTCCCATCAGTCTCTGCTCCTCCCTGCCCCTCTTTCTACTACCAGCAAGGCATTATAAAAATGTCTTATCTGCTTTAGACTCTTAAAAAAAACTGAAAGAGCAGCTATACCAATTCCCTCTCCCCCCCCCAAAAAAAAAAGGAAGAAAGAAAGAAAGAAAAAAGAGAGAGAAAGACAAAGGGGAAAACAGAAAATAGAGGAAGGGAAGGAGGGGGGAGAGGTGAGAAAGGAGAGAAAGAGGGAGGGAGAGACAAAGAGGTGATAGGGTGAACAAGAAAATGGCATGTAAAATAGCTATAAGATATTCCAGGGGGAAATGCCCAGGCTGTAATCACTCAAGATTTCAGCAACTTGACTCTTCACATGCTGAAGCCACATTTTCAAGGTCTTATCTGCCATATGGTTCCCTGTTTGGATGATTTATTAGGTGTAGAAAGCACACTGATAAATTTTACTGCATTTCCCTGAATAGGCAACCTATGGTGTCAATAACAAAGCTCAGGCGGCTTTAATGAAAACTGTAAGCACCAAAGGGTAACCATTTATTTATGAGTCGCTATAGTATTACTAGGACAAAATTTATCTTCCCTTCTCACGCACTCTGTAGAAACCAAATCTGGTCAAAAGAACAGAGATCACATCCATATGTCAGGAGCTTGCTAACATCTCTCCTGCAGGAAACGCAGCCTCGTTCTTCTGGGGAAGAATTGCTTGGGGCTTTCAAATAACCCATTTTGCATAAAGAATCTTTTTTAATTTTATGAAAAATAACTCACTACTAAAAGGATTTTGCAAATTATAGCAAATGACGAGAGGGGAAAAAAGCCCTCGATAAGACTTCAGAAGCCCCAGATTCCAATCCCAGGAAACTACTCCTTGGCTGTGTGATCCTGGATGAGTCGCCTTCCTCGCCACATCTCTGCTGCCCTGTCTGTGACAGACTGGGCCATCTCTCAGGTCCAGTTCATAAGATCCTGTGAGTCTAGTTAAACTTCTCCAAATGGGAAACATGTTTGTTTTTCTTTGCCTAAATAATAGCTCTAGATTTTAGAAAATATTATAATCAACCTGAAAAAATGAGTATTTAAAATTTTACCATTCACAAAAGGCTGCTTTTCTACTATAAATCGTTCTACTGTTCACAGGAAATACTCCAAATTTAAAAAAAAATGTCATCTACCTCTTTTTTTAAAAAAGTCACATCTGGCAATAACAAAAACAAAAAGTCCAAGTTTGATAGATATATTATATAAGGGTACAAAACAAAATGAGGCAAATGCACTTCTTAAACTCCCAGGATAGGAGAAGTAATGGATGAATTCTGAAAAATAAAATTGCTGGCAAATGTGGGGGAGGGGAAAGAAATCATTAGAGGAGGAATGGAGTGAGAGCAAAAATATTAATGTCAATATTTAATCCCAAACTACAGGAAACTACTACAGCACAACATTTGGCTCAAATTTTCAAGCCTTTGGTCTCCCCTCCTTGTGTGACTGCACAAAGTTTGCCAAGGAATGTTAAGAGGAAAGAGGAAAATAGTTAAGTCTCATAACAATGGTACATATGTTTGTCACAATATTAGCTTGGAAAGCTAACAAAAAAGGGGGGGAAAAAGAAATCAAGAAACTGGGCCAGAGTATTACTCTGACCTTAACAAATGATCTTATATCCACCCTGTACCGTCACCTCCAAACTCTAAGAAGTTTTGTAACTGGATAATTTTGTTCAGACCTAACGTCCTACTTTAAAAAACAATGCATTTTCTCCTTTTGTTTCCCATTTAAAGGTCATTAGACCAACTTTTCATCATTCCTTATCTTTATCCCATTCTAAACATTGTTCCTCTATGCCCAAAGATCTCTGCAAATTGAAAAATAAATGCATATTGTTGTCAAAAATGACATTCATTTTTAAGCAGAAAAAATGTAAGGAATTGTCTTTTTGTAAGTGAATTTTGAAAAAGCATTTGTTAAGCACCTACTAGGGGCTAGATACTGTGCTGAGCCCTAGCATACAAACCGAAACCTCTACCTTCCAGGACTAATCTGAATATTATGCAAACACAGGAAGGATCTGGAGCTCAATCCTACAAGGGGCTATCCTCCCCCAATAATTCTGAATTGACTTACATGTGTACATATGGATTTATTTGTACCATATATAGATTAGAGTCATGTTACCATCTTGACAAGCCAACAGAAATAAAGAATGAATTCAAGATGCCAAGTATCTTATATGTATGTTTATGTATGCATACCATTATGTGTGCAAACATGGTACACTTACACAGATATGCCCAAATGTGTGCATATTTTTGTAATGCTATATGCATGTGATGTGTATCGTGCATATTATCTACATGTATGTCATAATAAAATCATGTTGTATAACCTACATATACACATGAGTGCACATTTATATAATTATATTATTATTATATTGTGCACACCTACAAACACACATGAGTGTACATTTATATAACTATGTTTATATACTTATGTACATACAACATAGACATAAATATATCATATACATGTGTCCGCATATGTATACAGAGTATATACATATACACACATGAACACAGATGCATTTTATCCATGTGCACACACAACCTATACAAACACATTCTTATATATACAATATAATACACTTTACTCACAGATGTATGTGCATGTACACATACATATATTATATATGCACACATATACATACATTTTATGTAGGTGTGCATATAACTCATACAAGACATGTACATGGTGTGCATATGTGCATATGCATGCGTACTGTAATCTTACACAGCACATCTGCATCATATTTATGTGCATATATGTGCATGTATGTGCTGTGTGTGTTACTTTTTATATTCACCTGTCATGTATGTGCTTTGCACTGTGTATTATTCCTATATATGTGTAAGCAATATACATGTTTGTCTGTACATATGTATTTACACATATGCGTGCATATATGTGCATATACACACTACATGCACACATATACCTTTATAGCTATGCATACATTCACCTACAAACACAAATGTGCATATATATGTATGTGAACACATGCATGTACAATAGAAAATAATCTAGAGAACAGATATTGTTTCATTTTTGTTTTTACAACTCTGTTAGGGAGTCCCAGATTTGAGTACCCCATGCCTCTGGCACGTATTGATTATGGGATCCCAAGCAAGTCTCTAAAGCTATAAGTGGAAGTGTAACAACAAATCTGTTTTGGTAAATGGGATTTCCTTACCAGGAATTCCCTACAATAATAAAATAATAGGCCTGCCCACTTTCCCCACCAAAAAAATCCAAACCTCCCAGCATCTGGAACAGTGCTTCTAATATAGCAGGTGCTTAACAAATGCTCAAAATGAATTTTCAACTTGAGAAATCATTGCACCAAGGAAGATAGATGATAGTCTAAGGTATATAAAAAGTAAATGACCTGTCCAGGGTCTAGTAGCCAGGAAGACTAATATTTGAACCCAATTCATGGTTACTCAATGACCATGAGGTCATACATACTGCCTCTCCTGGGAATAACTGAGTAAATGTGAGGTGATATTTAAAGCCAGCTCATTTTTAAGAGTCTTTCAATCAAAGAGATTTACAAGAACCTTCATTATTGCATAGATTACTTTCAATTCAACTACTGCTTTATTAAAAGAAATTGGGTTAAAGGGCCACATATGGATCAGAGCACATTCAACCAGCTGCATTTTGACTTTGCTAAATATTTCACCTCATTTTCAAAGGCACTGGGCTCAATAAAATCCACCTCTCATTTTTCTATATGTTTCCTCTTACTTTTTAACCCCCTGAGTGTTTCCAAGGGAAATCTCACCCGCACAAGTCACTGGCACTTAGCTTGTACCATGGAACATCTGAATGAATTGTATGTGTTCCAAAGAGCCCCATCAGCCTGGTCTGCTTCTCTGGGACCCTTTTACCTTTTGGAAGTCTCATTCCAAGCAGAATCAACAAACTTAAACCTTAAAACCATCAAAAAGGGGGACAATGGAAGGTAGGACTGAAGGAAAGAGGCTGAGCCAGGGAGAAAACCATGTGTCGGCCAGCTCAGGACTCCAGGGTAAAAAGTCATCTTCTTTTCAGGCTATCCAAATGAATTCTGAAAGGAGCCCAAACCTTGACTACACAGCCAACAGACAGACACTAGCCTAAGGCCAGAATCTCTACTAGTCCAGATTTCTTCTGGTCCCTCTCCTCCATACCCATCCATCCCCGCTCCCACCCCTCATCTCCAACATAAGCAATTATCTCCACTGGTTTGTGTATGTGCTAAGGAAGTCAATGGTGACAGTCTTTATTAAATATCTACTGTATCCATAGCTCAGTACTGGGCCCAGGGGGGTGAAAAGAAAGAAAATATGTGCTTTTTGTTATGGGAGAATGAGCACAAGGCTTGTACTCAGAATTCCAAAGATCTGCTTCTGCTTATATTTGATTCTGGACAAAATTAAACCTCCATGGGTATTATTTTTTCATTTATAAAATGGAATGGTAAGATTAAATGATGTCCAAGGTTTCTTCCACCTTAGACATTTTCTGATTCTATAAGGCGACAAATAATCTCTTAATTTGCCTGAAGGATAATTTCATCCTTCAAAAAAATGGAGAAATCAATAAGGGGGAATTCTATTCCGACCTAATTCTCACCAATAAATAGAAACAAGTTGGGGAGGGGAGGAAAAGAGAAGAATTGATGGGGAGTTTGCTAAAGAAAAAAAAAGGCTGACAATAATCTGACATGCAATCTATATTTTGGAAAATAGATTTCAAAGGATTCAGAGAAAGAAAAAGTAGATTCCCAGGGCCTAAAATTTTACAGACAAAGCCAGTGCAGGAGATAAGGGAAGATCTTAAGAAAGAAATTCTCAAGATACAAAGAAAATTCTGTTAAGATGGAAAAGAAAGTTATCCAAAAAGGCTGATGTGGGTGTATTCATTAAACAACTTAGATTTTTAAAAGATACCTACAAGGCTGAAAACAAAGGCAAGTGAGAACAGTATCGGGACTGTTACTGAAAGTAGAAGAAATAATTGAAAACTAATGACAATAAGTTATATAGAAAAGGATTAAGACTGGGTCTGCTGTTCAAGGTAGATGGGAAAATAAGAACATTACAAAAAAAGGTAAAGTTACTCAAATTTTATTTTGTTTCCATTTTCTATATAAAAGAGGTAAATCTCTGGGCTGGAAATGAGAGCAAAAATGGTCAAGAGGGAGGTTAAAAACCCAAGATAAAGTACCTAATCTACAACCTATACATTCCCCCGCTCCATGAATTCAGTCTCCATACTGTGATAAAAGTACTTTTAGGTGTACTGAAAGAACCGCTCTGTACGCTTGCTAAGTTACTGTCCGTGATTTCTGAAAGTTCATAGAGAACAAGAAAGTTGATGTAGAAATGTCATCCTAATTTTCAAAAAGGGGAAAAGAGTAGAGACTACAAACTATAGACTAATCAATGTGACTTCCATCCTCATAAAAACTATAAAACATCATGAAAGGCATGGTGAGTGAACATCAAGAAGAGAAAACAATGATCATGTGAGTTCATAAAGAATAAATCACACCAGACTAACCTTATTTCTCTTTTTGACAAGGTTATTAGACTGCTATGTCACAAGAATACCAAAGCTGTAGTCTACATATATCTTAGCAAAGTAACATTCTCTCCTGCTATTCTTGCAGACAAGATGTAAATTAGATGATAATACAATTAGGTAGACTAATAGTAACTGACATTTATAGACGGTATACAAGACAGCAAGATGGCAAAATAGATTGGGTAAATCAGGAAAATGTGAGCTCAAATCCTACCTTAGCACTTAGTAGCTTTGTGGATCTAGATATATCATGTAACTTTATTTGGCATCAGTTTCTCAACTGTAAAATGGGGATAATAATAACTGAATAATGACACTAAAAGTTAACTCAGAGGGTTGTCATAAAGGGCAAATGATGATATGTATAAAGTGCTTTGCAAACCTTAAAAAGCTTTATAAATAACAGCTATTTTGACATATGCTATAATTTTTGCAAAGATCTTATTTAAACTTCATAACACTACTTTGAGGCAAGTAAAACAATTATCATAATTATGCCCCTTTTTATTTGTTTGCTTGTTTGTTTTTTTTCAAGGGGCAAAATTTATTATAATTGTAACACCAATTAAAGCAGTTAAGTTCCAAAAGAATTTAGCCTATGCCCCTTTTTAAATGATGAAACTAAGGTCACAGAGGAAAAACAATTTGTCTATATCCACATACCTAATATCACAAGTAACTTGAACTCAGGTGTCTTTTCACTCTATTGTGGTATCTTACTGTTTAAATTGTTGGGCTCAAGGAATAGTAAATAGTGGCTCCACATTAGTGCAAAAGAATGCTTCAAAGGGAATATTCAGGGGATCTGTGCTTGGCCCTACAATGTCTATTGAATTTATTAATGACTTGAATAAAAAGAGATGGCATGCATATCAAATTTAAAACTGCTCAAAGCTGGGAAGAGGGTTAAGTAGCACATGAAAATGACAGTCAATATCCAATAAGATTTCAGTAGCTTGGACACTAAGCAAAATTGAATTGAATAAAATGTAATGGTGGTAAATGTAAATTCTTACACTTAGGTTCAAAAAATCAGTTCTAAGAGTACATGATGGCACAGTCATAAATAACAACTCATCTGAAAAAGATCTGAGAATTTTAGTGGACTGAAATTTCTATATGACTTCACTATGTATAAGGACATTCAAAAGAGTTAATGTACTCCTAAGCATTAAGAAAGCTATTGTGTCCAAAAGGAGGGAACCAATAGTTTTGCTGTATTTGGTCCTGGACAGACCACATCTGGAAGGCTATGTTCAGTTTGGAGGATTGCATTTGAGAATGAACATAAGCTGGTGAGAGTCAAGAATTTGTAACCAGAGTAGTGATGGGAAGGGAGATAACTCTAAACATATAAGAAATGGCTAACCCAAGTGGGGGTATTTAGCCCCAATAGTGATGATGATGATGATGATGATGATGATGACAGTTTTCATTTATACAGAATTTTGAGGGTTTGCAAAGCACTTTAGATATTATCTCCTTTAATCTTCACAACACCCTGAAAGGGAGACGCTGTTATCACTCCTACCTTACAGAAGAAGAAACCAAAATTAAGACAATTAAGTGACTTGAGCAGTGTGAGCAAGCATTTGAAAATGGATTAGAACTCGGGTCTTTTAGATTTCATATCTAGGGTTGATCTACTCACTCATCCATCTAGTCCTCTCCAAGGACATATTGGATAGACTTTTAAACCTCAAGTCAGAAAGAGCTGAGTTTAAATTCAGCCTCAGATTATTAGCTGGGTGATTCTAGGCAAGCCACTTAACCTCAGTTAGCCTCCAATTTTGGAGGGGAAAGTGAGGCAGGTGACTCTCTCACATATATCCAAGTCATGGTATCACCTCCCTGATATCATGGTCCTCTTTGAGAACAAAAACAACCTCAGAACATAGGTGATGAGTCCCAAGGAATAAAGGCCTCAAAACTGGTAATTGGAATTACTAAAAATAAAAAATAAAAATCTAGATTTGGATTTCCTCAATTTCCTCAACTGTAAAATGGGGATAATAATAGTACCCTAGGGAATAGCACTCTAGGGTACTAGGGTATCAAATAAGATAATGATAGCACATATAAAGTATTTTGCAAACTTTAAGTTGTCATACAAATACTAGCTATTGCTAGTCTAAGACCCATTACTCCTAAATTCTAAGAACCATACACATTTATTATAATATACATTATAATAGCTAGCATTTATATAGAGCTTTAAGGTAGATAAAGTGCTTTATGTTATCTCATTTGATTAAATGAGCTATAATATACACAAATAAAAATAGATTTGCATTGCACATATGAGTGTGCAGATAGGCTCATCAAGACTCTTCTTGGAAACAAGAGATCATTGCTGAGATTTAAATACTATAGTCAATTATAAATAGGATAGTTTCATTTTTTTTAATAAGATATTCAGCATTTTCACTCATTTGGAATGGTTGGTTGGAATGTTTCAATCAAAATTCAGATCAAGAGCTACATATTACATAAAGTCTTTCCTTATTTTCCCCAAGGGTTAATATTTCAACCCCACCCAAAATTACTTCATATTTATTTGTTATATAATTTGCATCTACTTATCCTTTGAATGCTGTTTTCCCCTGTAGAATAAGTAAACTCCTTGAATAAAAGGAACATTTATTTTTATCTCTGAATCCTGTCTGCCTCACACAGTACCTGGCACATAGTAGATACTAGGATGCTAATTTTATTACCTGCCATGAGGACAGGTGCCTTTTATTGTTGTTTCTCAGAAACTTTGCAAATCATATTTAAATGAGCTCACTAAGAAGGTGCTTCCTTCATTTAAAATTTTACATTTACTGTACCCCAGACCCTACCCCCAAGACAGTTTCTCAGACAGTAGAATATTTACAACCCAAAAAAGTACATCATCAGATCCACTCTCCACTCCCACACATAATAGTATACTTACTACCTCTAATCCAAAAGGAACCAAAGACCCAGAACCTCTTACCCATCTGCTAACCTTCAAAAGAGCTTTCTCTTTTTATATTTCCTGAGAAAGCTGTTCCTTAGAATTGACCTTTTCCTTCACTCCAACATTCTCAGATTTCTTGAAAATCTCTGAAACTGCATTTGCTTGTATATCCTTTATACATATATATATATACATATATGTGTATATATATATATGAAACTTGTCATATCCTTTTAATAAATTGGTTTTATAAAGTAGAAAAATAATAAACTCTCTCTGCAATTCAACTCTAGAAGAATTTCTTTGGTATTTCCAATTACCAGTTCTGAGGCCTTTATTCCTTAGGATTCACCACCTATGTTCAAAGAACCGACTGGAAGCCAGCAATATGGGGGATGCTAATTAAATTGAGGGCAGAAGGTGCTATACAAGATTCACCACAGAACACATAAGAACTACACTGTGAGAAGTTAGTAAGAAAAGAAAAGTGACCCTTCTGGGATAGTTGGCAAAGACAGATGTCCTACAATAAGTACAGTGTTCAGTCAACTACAAAAGACAAACTTTGGAAGAATCAGAGTTGGAAATGTAATATATGAACAATATATTGAAAATAAAACTAAGCTAAAATTGAAGTGGATCCTTGGGCAAGAGAAAGAAAGCAATATGAAGGAAACATAATGTTGGATAATGTAAAACATGATATTACTTATCTCACTTGATCTTCATTCTAAGACATTAATTACTTTCACCTACTTTATCATTACAGTCATCTGACTATTATGAACTTTTTTTTCCAAATTGAATCAACTTTTAAATATCTATATGTGGATCCAAGAACAAATTATTAACTAGAATCTCTTAAGTCCTCCTGCCTCCCACCAAGCTTATCAATTCCCACTAAAGAAAGATATCCCAATACTGATATGTTCTGCTTTGAGAAAATCCAAGTTTACAAAACACAAATGTTAGGAAATGATTATTCACAAGAACAAGGGATTTGCTCTCAGAGTTCCTTTAAAAGCAAATTTCAGCTCTCCTCTTGAGATAAACTGTATCAGAACTTGGTCCTTCATCCCAAACAGGGAATCTGATGGCTAATATTACAAAGCACTACTTTTCCAGCTTCAGCCCAGGTTGCCAACCCATCAAACAGGAAAACAACTCCTATGAAGGGACACCAGTCATCCTCCTTAATTGCCAACCCAAAGGGTAGGCAAGTCAGTCAAGCTGAAGCAGCAAGACACCCTGAGGAAGAGGCAGGAGGTAATACCTGCTAAATAAGGCAACCACCATCACCAATTTAACCACTATCACCCAGAACCCATGAGATCTGGGAATACCAGTGCTTTCAACCCACTGCCCTCAGCTATCATCCTGGAAGCAATCCCAGTGCAGTACATCCTGGCAATTGTTCTATATATAAACAACCACAATAATACTGAAGACCCAAAAAAGAAAGTTTTTCCCCCAAAGTCCTTGATGTTGTCAAATGATTCAGCATCAAGAATTGCTATCATTCTATCAGTGGAAATAACATGAAAGATAAAGCGTTAACTTTTGCTTTGCCATTGCCCTCTAAAGAATCCATTTCCCTACCTTGAACATGGTAATTATTTAATAGATATTTGATTCATTCATTAATTGCTTATGAACATGGCTGAGAAATTTTAAACTGGAAAACTATGGGCAAGGTGAAGATCAATCAGAAATTAGCATAAAGCAGCTTTGAAGTTTCATGTGACTTCATGGGAAATTATTAATCAATTCACATAACTTTCCAAGAATTCTCTGCATAAAACAAGGGATATTTGTATCAACAAAACTAAAACATAAATGGAAGACAAATCTGCTTTTTAAAAATATCAACTATTCATTCTATATCAATTACAAATCTATGACGTTTGGACAGGAGGTGGGCCAAAAAGGTTACCTTTCTTTATCCATAGGGGGGGAAAAAAGCTTAGAGACTTACTCTACTTAAGGGGGCGGGAAATAACTTCTAAAGCACCTTCAATGACCTCAAAAGTACCACCTGCATATAACTGATACCCTAATTACAAATAAAGATCTACTCATTAAAGCTGGAAACAGAATTTCAGAGTTGGAAGGCCCTTCCAAGACCAGTAAGGTCACCCTACTTGAACAAGAATGCCCTCTAAAACACAGCCAACAACTGGTCATCCAGTCTCTACTTGAAGACTTTGAAAATTTCTGAGGAGAATCTCCCCCAAGACAATCCCTTTTACTTTGGGATAGCTCCAACTGCCTTTCCAAAAAGGAAATCTAAATTTGACTCTTACAACTTCTGCCAATGCTACAGGCTCTGCCCTGAGGGACTAAACAGAAAACCTATAATTCCCTATCCCCTTTTAAATAAATAAAGGCACTTGTCAAGGACTACCTAAATCTTTACTTCTTCAGACCAAATATTTCTTGTTCTTTTAACCAATATTCATATGGCACAGTTTCAAGTACTTGATGGTGAAAGTACTTGAAACTGTGCCATATGAATATTGGTTAAAGAACAATTTTCTGATTGCTCTGAAGTATATTTTTATGTGAACATTTTTATGTTTTTTCAAATTAAATGTAAAAATAATTTAAATAATTAAATTTTGAGTTTCAAATTTTTTCTCTCCTTCCCTCCTTCCCCCATCCTTCATTGAGAAGGTAAGCAGGTTGATACAGATCATATGTAACCAGTCATGAGAAATATATTTCCATATTAGTCATGTGGCAAAAGAGAAAGAAAGAAAGAGACAGAGGGATAGTGGAAAGAAGTGAAGGAGGGAGGGAGGAAGGAAGTGACAATGGGAAGAAGGAAGGGAGGAAAGTAGGAAGAGAGGGAAGGAAAGGAGGGAGTGAAGGAAGGAAAGGAAGGGAGGAAAGGGAGGGAGGGAAGGAAGGGAGAGAGGAAGGAAGTGAAGAAGGGAGGGAAGGAAGGAAGGGAAAGGAGGGAAAAAGGGAGGGAGGGAAGGAGGGAGGGAGGGAGGAATGTAGGGAGGGAGGGAGGAAAAACAGAAAAAAGAAAAATGAAGTTTTTAAATATGCTTCAATCTGCATTCAGATTGTCTGGAAAAAAATAGTATTTTTTTTTATCAAAAGTCCTTGGAATTATCATGGATCTGTTAGTATGTATAGTGTTCTCCTGTTCTGCTCATTTCATTCTACATCAGTTAATGTAAGTCTTTCCAAGTTTTTCTGAAAGCCTCCCAGTTATCATTTCTTAAAGTGCAACAGTATTCCATCACAGTGACATTGCACAATTTATCCAGTCATTCCCCAACTGATAGGCATCCCCCCCCAACAATTTCCAATTCTTTGTCATCACGAAAAGAAATGCTATAGATATTTTTGTACAAATTGGTCCTTTCTCCTTTTCTTTGATCTCTTGAGATATAGAAATAGTAGTGATACTGTTTGGTCAAAGAATATGGTTGTTTGACAGCCCTTTGAGTATAGTTCCAAATTGTTCTCCAGAATGATTGGATTGGTTCATAACTCCACCAACAACACATTAGTACCTCAATTTTTCCCTCTCCTTCAATATTTGTCATTTTTTTCTTTTCTGTCATATTAGTAAGTCTGATAGATGTAAGGAGATATCTTAGAATTGTATTAAATTTGCATTTCTCTAATCAATAATGGTTTAGACTAGAGTATTTTTATATGACTATAGATTGCTTCGATTTCTTCTGAAAACTGCCTGTTCATATACTTTGATCATTTGTTCATTAGGGAATGACATACTCATAAATTTGACTCAGTTCTCTATACTTTTACAAAATTAGGCCTTTATCAGAGAAACTTACTGGAAAGATGTTTCCCAATTTCTACTTTCCTTTTAATATTGACTGTATTGGTTTTGTTTACACAAAAGCTTTTAAATGTAATCAAATGAATGTTATCAAAACTATCTACCTTATATCCCATAATTCTTTTTATCTCTTGTTTAGTTATGAATTCTTCCCTTATTCATATATCTGACAGATAAAATATTTTGTGCTTTCTTATTTGCTTATGGTATCATTCTTTATATCTAAATCATGTACCCATTTTGATCTTATATTGGTATACATTGTGAGATACTGGTCTATACCTAGACTTTGCCAAACTGTTTTCCAGTTTTCCTACCAATTTTTGTCAAATGCTCTGAAGTTTATTAATGTTATTAACAAAATAAAGCTCCTAAAACCATATACTTCAGATATGGTTTGACCAGAGCAAGTTATATCAAAACTATCATTTTCTTGTCCTGGACATATTTTTTCTTTTTTTAATTATATTTTGTTGATATTTCCAAATATCCTTCTTCCACCCCCATCCCTAGCCCCAGTTGTCTTTTATAACAAAAAAATTTAAAAGGAGAAAGGGGAAAGTAGTCCAGCAAAACCAATCAACACACTGAAAACACCAGATATTATATTCAATCCTCCACACTCAAAATCCACAGCCTCTCCTTAGCTTGATCATTATAATTTCTCAGCATTCACTTTTGATTGTTTTGTTGTTTGTGCCATACTATGGACATTGTGTATAACATTTCCTTGGTTCTGCAGATTCCACACTGCTTCAATCCATATAAGTCCTCCTATGTTTCCCTAAATTCTTCAGATTCATTTTTTCCTATGACACAATGATATTCCATTACATTCAGGTGCCATAATTTGTTTAACTTGAGAGCCAATGTCTAATATAAGGCATTAGCTAAGCTGGCTAGCTTGTACATACTCAGCTGCTAAGCAGCACGCTTAAAACCGAGAGCTAGAACTGTAAGTAAGAGCTGAACTTCCCAAGGGATAAGGTGTGGATTTAGGAGTTGATTAGCTATCTAACTATCTATTTATTGATCCATCTACTTATTTATGTATCTATCCATCCATCTATCTATCTACATATCTATCCATCCATCTATCTATTTATCTACCTATCTGTCCATCCATCTATTTACTTATCCATCTACCTATCCATCCATCCATCATCTATCTTATCTACCTATCCATCTATCTAGCCATCCATCCATTCATCTGTTTGTCTAACTATCAATATATCGAAGAGAGATACAACCATCACCACCCCTAGGGTATTTCCCAAATTGTTTCACATTATATATTACCTCATTTGAACCTCATAATAAGCCTGTGATGGAAGGGTGTGCTGGTACTCTCCAAAAATAAAAATACTGCTGGTTAGACCTACTTTTAAAAGTTTAATCCATATCATTAACATTTCTCAATTATTTTCTTAAGTTGAGTCAATCAACAAAATATCAAATCAAGTTCTGGTTTGTATTATTTGCTGATTTCAGGGATGTGAATATTCACCATAAATACAGCCAGTGAGAGCTGTCTCCAGCACACCTCTGCTTGTAAGGTAGGAACTACAAGGGTCTTATCCTTCCCCATTTTATAAATAAGAGTTCTAAGCATCAAGTAACTTGAGTACCTTGTCCAGGGATTTGCATTCACATCTTCCTGACCTCAATTCAGAATTGTATTGCCACCCCACATCTGTCTACTCCATCAAACTTGTTCACCCTTGCAGGTCCATATACAACTTTGTTTCTTTCTCCTTATCTCACATAATCAAGCAGTGAATTTTCCCAGCATATAAAGGGATACCATAAGATTAACTCAGAGATTCTAAGGCAAAAAAAGGGGGGCAAGGGCTGGAATGAGAAAATGATTGCTAGAAATTTTGCAGAAATGGGCTTTATTGTAACAGATCATCACCTTCCCTAAATGTTCCCAGTCACATAACACTTGAAAACCCAAGATAGGAAAGAAATCCACTCAAGCACAGAGCTCCAGGGAATCCAGGAGGGAGCAATGAGAGCCAGAAGGGCCATGAATAAATAGGTATAGTTGAAGCTGCCCAGAGAACACAGTTTGAAATGAGCAAGAGGCAGGAATTTAGTAAAAAAAAAAAAGAGCCACACTTCTTCAATATTACATTTCTGATTTATTTTTTTCTTTCTATTTTTAATATCATCTTTACACTTTAAAAAAAGCACAATAGGAGTTCCTGTACTTTCTTTCTACCCCTGAATTAATGGAAAAGGAAATTAAATACAAAAGTAAGAGGATCATAGCATTTCCCGTCCTTACACACACACACACACATAATTAGAAATTGTTGTTGAGAGTATTTTTCCAGTAGAAAAGCCTTCATTTTCTCAGACTAAAGTTGTAAATAAAAGCTAAGAGAAAGCCTGTGTCCATGAGGGCTGGGGAGAAGCCTTCTCTAGCTACATCTTCAGGCCCATATTAACCTGTGCTTTCCCTCCATCCATCTTTCTCCTTCATGAATGTGAGCATGACGTTGTAGATGCCGGTCCTGATTCTACAAGGAGAGTAAGATGGGGTCATCAGAAACAACAGCATGAAGTGTGTCTACCCCCAAGGCCGTTGGAGAGAAACGCCTGCTGCCCAGCCTTTAACCAGACCAAAATCAGCAAATAATTATCAATTACTGAATGCCAGGCAAGGTCTTAAGACTTTGTGACTCAAAGAATCACCTTCCTCGAGGAACAAATGTTCTACCAAAAGGATAACGTGGACAAACAGAAAGGCGTGCCCTTGGAAGCTGTGGGTATCTGATTTCCCTCTCTCAGAAAGAAAAGATAGCTGGTTAATGGGCTCCTGCCTAGAGCGAAACGTGTACTGAATCTTCCTTCTGGGAAGGGGATGGAAGGATAGAGCATCAAGTACACTGCCCCCCCAAAACCACAAGAACCACTTTTGTGTCTCAGTCTTCTCCAAGATATCCCACTTCCAAACTGTGTACTCAAGCGAACCATTCAATATCTAAGCTTCAATTTTCTCACTTGTAAAAACAAAAATAGCACCATTTATATTCTCTATACTTCAGAGAATTATTGAGGTTCTGCTGAGATAAGTGGTCATAGTTATAGTTGTAGTGGTAGTTGTACTAGTAATAGTGGGGTACAAGTGGTGGTGGTAGTAGTAGTAGTGCTAGTAGTAGTAGTTGTTCTAGTAGTAGTTGTACTAGTAGTGGTAGTAGTAGTAGTAATAGCAGTAGTAGTAGTAGTTCTAAAAGTAGTGGGGTACTAGTAGTAGTAGTAGTGTGTGTGACTATACTCAGTAGTTGTAGTTGTACTAGTAGTAGTGGGGTACTAGTATTAGTAGTAGTTGTACTATTAGTAGTAGGGTAGTAGTTGGAGTAGTAGTAGTAGTATTTGTTGAACTAGTAGTAGTGAATTAGAAGTAGTAGTAGTAGTAGCAGCAGTAATAGTAGTAATTATACTAGTAATAGTGGGATACTAGTAGTATTGTTAGCAATAGTGGTGGTGGTGGTGATCATCTATTATAATAAAATATATTTCTGCAAAATTTGAGTGTGTGACAGAAAGTGAGCTCGGACACGCTGGATGGCTTGATTGGGGTTACATGCTAGGGGAGTATCTGAGATGGGACCTGGTCTGGGCGTCCATAACTGCAGCCACAATAATCTGCCAATCCTTGGAAAATCCATTACAGTTATAGAGCATCTCCCCCATAACCTGACGCTAACCCCTGACATGTTCTTGCCAGCCCTGCCTTAGCTCTGGCAGGGTCCAGACACATCCCAGCCCCAGACCTCCCCACTCCAGC
Organism: Sminthopsis crassicaudata; assembly: GCF_048593235.1. Lineage (NCBI taxonomy): Eukaryota > Metazoa > Chordata > Mammalia > Dasyuromorphia > Dasyuridae > Sminthopsis > Sminthopsis crassicaudata. The sequence continues at coordinate 654,327,818 of NC_133618.1, forward strand.
GCTACATCCCCATTCTCCTGCCTAACAGCACATTGCTCTTATTTACATTCCCCTTGCCCCAGTCTTCCTTAGACAGCGCAGGAGCCTATGGTTTTTCTTGTTATTAGGACAAAGTTCCAAACTAGCCAGGACTTTCTATCCTATAGCAAACCTGGGCTAGAATCTACCATAACCCTACAAGGGAATAGAAAGATTTTTATCAGCGTACTGCTGGAACCTCCTACTCCAGAACTTCACCATGGAAGTCACGGAATCAAAGAATCAGCAGTGATGGTTATAGAATAAGAATGATAAGTACCTCTCCTCCAGGTCCACACAAGAACAAACAAGAAGAAATGAGCTTTTAGGAGAGCAAAGTCTAATCAGGCTGAGGAAGGAAGGAGCAATGAGTGATCCCAAAGGCTTCCCTCGAGGAACAAACGGCATCAGAATACTTGGATTTAAATTCTGTTCCTATCACAACTACATGATTATCCATAGGAAAAGCAGTCTTTCTGGACCTCAGTTTCTTCATTTGTAAAATGAAGGAATTGGAGTATATGGCCTTTAAATTTTCTTGCCATGCTAAATCTATGATACTATGAACTTCTTTATCCTCAGAGGGATAAAAATAGGACAGGTAGCAAAGGAGATATAGAATCTTTGCTCTGGAAACAGGAAAAAAAAAGTGGACAACTGACTATAATATTTATTGTCCTTACCATTTCTAGAATTATTAAAGATTTCAAAAGGCTCTAAAAAAATCATCTAATTTCCTTGAGGAAACTGAGATCTAGAGAAACCTCTATTTTCAGTCACAGAAAAATGAAGATATTCAATTTAAAAAATGAAAGAATGAAACCTTTAAGGTATCAAAGTTACAAAGTTAAGTAGACAAAAAAAGAAAATTTTTTAAAAGTTAAATAAGCAAAAGATATGTGTTCTTACATATCGGTTATAAATATTAAGAATTATTTTAAAGTAAAATATCATTTACAATGAAAAAATCCAATATTATTTTATCATCCACACCTATCTAGGGACAGATGGAGGCCTGGAATTGGAGGTTTTTTGACTTTGGATTCAGTTCATTACTATGCTAAAAGGAGCCATACATTAATCACATGATATTTGGTACACTGTAGGTACCTGACAAAGGCTTTGTCATGCTTCCTTTTATTCATATATAAAGTCTTGAACTATTGTTATATCATCACATAATGCATCCATTTTATTTTCCCATGTAGGTTACACAGTCATGGAGGGCAGGGTTGTATCTTATACAGATTTTATACCTCACCAGCACTAAATGAATAAAGGACTTGTAAAATCTGAATTTACCATTTTATCTACAATTGGTATTTGTAGGATATTGCTTCCAGCATATGAAAGTGAGAATAGAAGCAGTGTGGCCTACTACTACTACTACTGACCAGCATATAGAAATGCTTAATAAATGCCCGTTGCCTGCCTCTGTCCATAGTATAATGGATGGAGTTGTGGACGTGGAATCACTGATTTCAGATCCTGACTCTGGGATTTATTAAGTTGTTTCTTTTCTACGTACCTTAGTTTCCTTGACTATAAAAAAGGTGTTTATAATATCTGCCACTTGGGTAATTGTGATATTCAAAGGCATAATGTGTGTAAAATCTTTGCTCATTTTACAGCATTATATAAATGTTAGCTTTCAGCATCACTTATGGGAGCTCCATGATTCAATGGAACAGGGTCTAACTGGCTTAGCCAAAAGCCATACAGCTAATCAGTGACTCAAGATGGTTTCAAACCTACTTCTTGACTCCTCGGTCTGTGCTGTTTCCAGTATATTACACACATTACTATCTCTTCAAATATGTTTTCTTCGGCTCTATTCCACAAGTCAGAGGAGATTGGGGTTTCATGTAAACACTAACTTGCTTTATGACCCTGGGCTAATTATTTGTCTTCTCTGATCCATGTTTTAATATCTGTCAAACAAGGGGATTGGATGAAATGGTCTCCAAGATCTTTTCCAACTCAAGATGCTATAAGTTTATATTATATCTGTTAAAGCACATGTATAAACTTGTTGCTTTGTCAGAATAACATACATCTAAGATTATAAATTACTGTGTGTTTGCTGGTGGAGCCAATGAATAATTTCTGGGAAATCTGAAGAACAAGTATTCTCCATGTAACCTAATCAAAAGGAAGCCATATTTCTTTTCCCTGAGGATCAGCAATGAACTAGTTCATTTGGGTTTGTATGAAGCATGGTGCATGAAGGAATTTTTATACCTTAGTATATACTTTCAGGAACTTTACATCCAGGAAACACAGGATGTGTTAAAAAAAAAAAAAAAAAGTAATATTTGAGAATACATTGGAAATAGATGCATTAATGTTGACATAGATGGGCACTGACTAGTATTTACTAAAGATTTTGGGTGGAAAGTTGGAAAAAGTATAAAAAAGCACATAACCTTCATGATCTATGTGCATTTTTTGAACCTCATTTGTCCTCTAGGCTTTAAAGTATTTTACATTGCTCCAAACTAAGGAAGCAGTATTTCAATGGAGCCATGATCTCATCAGCATTGAAGTTACTCCCTCTCCCTCTCCCTCTTTCTTTCCCTCTCCCTCTCTCTCCTTCCTCCCCTCTCATTTTCTTCTCAATGTTCCAGGGCATTTTCAAATTAAAGTGAATTAAAATGAATTTTCTTCTAAGATTTTGACTAGAATCCACTAAGACAATCACACACACACACACACACACACACACACACACACACACACACACCCCAGAGAGTTACAAATCACAAGCTGGATGTCCTCAGCCTGGCGTCCTAGTAACCCTAGGACATTGTACTAAATGGATTTGACAGAGTCCCTCCAAAGCGGATTCTTAATAATGAAACAGACCCTAAAACTCAATTTACGAGAGAAGTCCAAAAGATGAAATTTTCATTCTTTACCTGAAATATACTTTTTTGAAATAGTGACTTTTCAAGAACTTAAGGTCAGGCAGACTGTATCTGGAATGGTAAGATCCTGAAATATAAGAGCCGTTGCTATTAAGCACTATGATATAAAGGTCCTCTTTAGTATAGAGCTGGGTTACCATATAGTTGAAATCTAACTACCCATCATAAATACCTTCAATACATTTGAAATAGTGGGGTGGCCAGGCTCACTCACACAGAGGGTCATTTATGAAGCGATCAAAGGCCGTAGTGGGAGAAATGAAGTATTAAGAGGGACAGGGCTTTATGGAATGGATAGCTTTTCTCATTCTCAATATTTCTTATGTTCTTTTACAACAAATTGCTTGGCTCTCAAGAACAGCCCTATAAAAAAAGTGAAATACACTTTTCTACCCTGAATCCTTTCTGACTTTTTTTTTTTTGATAAAGTTAAAATGACCCTTTCCAAACCACACAGGTCAATGTTTCATGAATTTCCACTAGTGAAAATGAGAATACGACTGCTCAGATTAAAACGTGGAGCCACACTGCCCTTCCATGGCCTTGTGCCTTCCGCACTTCTTAGACATCAGAAGACCACCTTGAACTTGGACTCTTTTATCACTGGCAAAAGCCGAATGAATCCGGTTGAAATGCAAGACTTTTGTCTGAAAAACAATGGTGCTGATTCCACAAGCATGTATTAAATGCCTATGTTCTGCAGTGTGTTAGGTACTAGAGATAAAAAGGCCAAAAAATGAAACTTTCTTTTTTCTCAAGGAGCTTACATTACACTGAGGATAAAACAGCACGGGCAGCAAGTTGTTGTTCTTTTTGTCATTAAGGGATATCTGTCTCTTCAGAACCCCACTTGGGGTTTTCTTGGCAAAGATACTGGAGTGGTTTGCCATTTTACAGATAAGGAAACTGAGGCAAACAGGATTAAGTGACTTGCCCAGGGTCACACAGCTATTAAGTATCTGAGGCTGGACTTGAATTCAGGCCTTCCTAACTCAAGTTCCAGGGTTTTATCCACTGTGCCACTCAGCTGCCTATGGACACAGGCCAATAAATATAAATAACATATATAATAAAACAAACATATATATAATATGTTTTTATATATTTTATAGGTATTATTGTTCATTTGTTTCAGTCATGTCTCATTCTTTGTGACCCCATTTGGAGTTTCTTTTGGCCAAGATATTAGAGGGGTTTGCCATTTTTTTCTCCAGCTCATTTTACAGATGAGGAAACTGAAGCAAATAGTGTGACGTGACTTGCCCAGGATTACACAGAATGGAAGTGTCTGAGTCCAGATATGAATGCAGGAAGATGAGGTTTTTCTGGTTCCAAGATCAATGCTCTACTCACTGTGTCAGCCAGCTGTGCTACACATGTATATCACACATACATGTAGACACATACATGTGTACCTACATATATGTATGTAATATAAAAACACACATACAAAAAATTAATTTTGGACAAGGTGTGCCAATGACATGGGGAATTAAGAAAAGTTCACATAAGAAGTGTTCCCTGAAATGTGATTTGAAGGAAATCAAGGACTCCTCTATGAAGCAAGGGTGAGGAAAGAGAGCTTTCCAGACATGGAAAAGGACCCATGGCAGAAAATCAAATAGCATATATGAGCAATGGCAGGTAGGTCAGCGCTGAGTGTATAAGGAGGAATAACCTTCAAGTCTGGAAGGCTGGTTTATGAAAGGCTTAAAAGGCCAGAAAACTGTATTTTATCCTAGAGGTGACCATCAGGGACCAAAGCTTCCTGAACAGGGGAGTGATGAGGTCAGAGCTAGGCTTGAGGAAGATTACCTAGAAGAATGAATAGGTCTACATCAATCACCTTGGGGACATCTGTGTTTTTCTTTTGCACAGGATATTAGTGCCATTAAATCCTGCCAGTCTCATTGTTCACAAACACAAAGAGAATGGACATTCAGAAAGAAAAATGAATGGGCTAATCCCCTTGCAAGGTTACAGGGCTTGGACACATGATCTGAAGGTCTAGCCATCTCCAATAGGCAGAGTGCCAGGGCCCTTCTCCTCTTTAGTTTTTACTTACTAATTATGCTGCTACTAGTGATAACTTTTCCCAAATGTTGTGATCTCATCTCAGGATAAAGAAAAAGAAGAGATGGAAAAGGGAGTTTCTCATCTCCTCATTACATGATCCTAGAGTCATGGATGTAGAGCTAGAAAGGACCCCACAGGCCATCCAATCCAGGCCTCTCATTTTACACTGGACAGCTGCATAGCATGGATAAAGCACTGGGCTGGGAATTAGGAAGGCTCATCTTCCTGAGTTTAAATCCATTTATCAGCTATGTGACTCTGGGCAAGTCACTTCACTCTGTCTGCCTCAGTTTCCTCCATTGTAAAATAGGCTGGAGAAGGAAATGGCAAACACATTAGTGTCTCCTCCAAGAAAAACCCAAATGGGGTTACAAAGAGTCAGATGCAACTGAAATGGCAAAAAAAAAAAAAAAAAAAACAGGAACAGACTGAAGCTCATACTTCCATCTGAGGGCATTGGCCATCCTGTCCATGAGTGCAATAAAGTAAAACTCTGAATATATGGACAGCGCAGAAGCAAATCATCTTCCTCTGTAATCTCTTAGGTCTTAAAACAACAGCTTGAATATTATCATCAAATTAGGAGTAAGAAGCCAAGATTCCTAGAGTTTCTCTCTTGTTCCTCTGACTTTATATAAGATGGGGCTTTCTCCATGCCTCAGTTTCCTCCCAAAATATATTTAAAGGTACTCCAAGTAAGACAGGTACTTTGAGACGTACCATGGATGATAGGAAGAAAACTGAACTTGGGAGTTAAAAGTGCTCATTTGGAAGGTATTAAATTTCTATGAAGGCTAATAATCTCTCCTTTCCCTAACCTCTGTTTTAAAGATTTCTTGCCCCAGAAACTGGAAACTAAGTAGATGCCCATCAATTGGAGAATGGCTGAACAAGTTATAGTATATGAAGTTATAGAATATTACTGTTCTGTAAGAAATGATCACCAGGATTATTTCAGAAAGATCAGGAGAGACTTATATGAACTGATGCTAAATGAAATGAACAGAACCAGGAGATAATTGTACATGGCAACAATAAGACTGTATGATGGTCAATTCTGATGGACGTGGCTCTTTTGTTTTTTTGTTGTTTTTTTTTTATTAAAGCCTTTTTATTTTCAAAACATATGCATGTGAGTCTTTCTACTGGGCTTATATCAAAGAGATCTTAAAGGAGGGAAAGGGACCCACATGTGCAAAAATGTTTGTGGCAGCCCCTTTTGTAGTGGCAAGAAACTGGAAACTGAGTGGATGCCCATCAGTTGGAGAATGGCTGAATAAATTATGGTATATGAATGCTATGGAATACTATTGTTCTGTAAGAAAAATAATAAGCAGGATAATTTCAGAGAGGCCTGGAAAGACTTACTACTTATTAAACTGATGCAAAGTGAAATGAGCAGAACCAAGAGAACACTGTACACAGCAACAAGATTATACAATGATCAGTTCTGATGGACATGGCTTTTTTCAACAATGAGGTGATTCAGACCAGTTCCAGTGGTCTTGTGATAAAGAGAGCCATCTGCACCAGAGAGAGGACAATGGGAATTGAATGTGGACTATAATATAGTATTTTCACTCTTAAAAAAAAAAAAAAAGAAAGAAAGAAATTCACAGCAACACTGAAGAGTAGGTAGTGTACATATTATCATCCCCATTTTATTTGAGGAAATTAATTCTCAGAAAGGTTGTTATTTGATTATGAATTTATATTTAGGAAGTGAAGAAATGCACAAATCCAGGTTCCTGCCCTAGTTCCAAGTCCAGGGAATTTTTTTCTTCATATCACAGAGACTTGCCTAGGAGCACAATGCAGAACACTATTATGATTTTAATGTTAATAAATTAAATATTTTATTTATATGTTTCATTTATTGCATAGTTTAATTATTTAATAAATAAAATAAATTATTTTACTAGAAAAAAGAGGTTTTTTTGCCCCTGTACAGGAAGAGAAGGTTCAACTTGAGAGCATATAGCTTTTATTTCCTCTATTGTTTATTCCAATAAGTTTAACAATCAGGATTCCTATCAGCCAAGTAGACTGATCCCCTCCATCTCAAGTGAGGAGAACAACAGAGTTTCCACCTGAGCGTCAGTCACTTCCCCAACTAAATCAAGTTGTTCTTAAATACCCACCCAGAATTTTTTTCCATCTTCAGGCTACAGCCCACTGGGTATCCCAGGAAGCAGTCAGAATGCATTAGGAAGTAACTAGCTCACTGTACAACTTGCCAAAAAAAAAATGTCTGTGAACATCCATGTCCATCAGTTGAACAGGGCAGAAAGTACATGAAAGTCATTTGAAAGACTGACAATATCTCCCTGGAGTTATCCATGGAAGCAAGAAAGACTCAAGCACTCCGCCTACTTAGATAAACAAAGTTTCCCAAATGGCTTTGAGACTAAGTTATAGTACAGGGCCAAAGCATTTGAATGTTGTAAAGAAAAATCTCTATTAGATCTTGGCAATGGGAGTCAACATGCTTCTCCTTTAGGACTCAAGTAGTTCAGTAAGATATTGCTCTTCATTGAGTCCTAAAAAGCAAAGAATAGTAATATCTTCCTGAAATGTAGATGCACAATTCAAATGGAATTTCTCCAAGCTCAGAAAAAATTTGAAGCTTATTTAGCCCATATGTGATTCCAGATTTTTTCCCTTTCTCTTTAAAGAAATAGACCTTTGAAATGAACATTTATTTCTGAGTCACTCAAGATCAAAATCCCTCTTTCCTTAACCTCAAATCTTTAGTGACAGTTAACTCTGTGTCATTTGAAATGTTTAGGTTCCTCCCCTCCATAATAAGAAACTCAGCAGATGTACTTTTTACATCACTTAGTGGGCTCCACTTAAGTCACTTAACCCCATTTGCCTCAATTTCCTCATCTGTAAAATAAGCTGGAGAAGGAAATGGCAAACCACTCTAGTACCTTTGCCAAGAAAACCACCAATGGGATCACAAAGAGTTAGATACGACTAAAATAACTCCTATCAGCTACAAACACACAAAAAATAGAATGAGGAATTAGGCAAAAAATGACAGCTTACAATAAGATTATCCTATACTGGGTGGCTTTTTCACATAGCACACTATATATTTAATAAAATAATGTGCTTATGGATAGGGAACCCAGGAGTGAATCAATTATCCTTTGTGGTAATATCTTAGGTTTTCAACTATTGGTTTTGTTAATATCCTAAAATCAGGAGCAAGAACTCAAGACTCAAGCTTCTGTCTCTGGTTGTTGCTCAGATTTTACATAAGGTGAAGTTCCTCTCCATGCCTATTTCCTAGATAAAAACTTTTAAAAAGGTCCTCTGAGGTGAGACAGGTGCCTTATAAAATACCATGAATTAGTGGAAAGTGGAATCTGGAGGTCAGAAGATCTAGCCTTCTCCTTGTCTAATGATCCTGGGGTAATAATTTCTCTGAAATCTCTGATATCAGAGGGATAAGTCTTTGTGATTTCACCAGTATGGGAAACTCCCAAGATGGGGATTTCACTGAACAAGGCAGATGACAATCCATCTATAAACCAGGTGTGTATGTCAAAGATTATACACAAAAGTGAATATATATATATATATATATATATGTGTGTGTGTGTGTGTGTGTGTGTGTGTGTGTGTGTGTGTGTATACACGTATGTATATATGTGTATATGTTATGTATGTGTGTATTAGCTTTTTCCACTGCTAGTCCAAGTGTTCAAATTAAAGAAAAATAAAATTGGCTCTTGCAGACAGAGTACTCTGTACAGAGCTCAGGGGTTCCCAGTTCCAAGCTGCTCCGAGGTTCCCTCAAACCAGGAGGCTCAGAGAGGGGCCATTCTTGTGACAAAGATTGTGGATTTGTTAAACTTGCCCAGCCCAGAGAACAGCCCTATTTGACAAAGCCTTGAATGTTTGACAAGAAAAGGTTGTGGTTTTGTAAAAATCCTACAAAGGTCATTCAATAACAAATCCTGATGATAGCATGACCAGGGTCCAGAGACATTAACAGAAAGCCCCTAGGTGGCCGACTGCAGCTTCAAGGTAAACAGAATCTGCCTAGCTCTTCAGGCCTCTGAGAGGGAGAGAAAGCCTGGCGAGCCCTAATTTGCCAAAGACTATAATTTCCAGGCATTTTCTCTTTGGTACTTGGTGGTTTAACACTGAATGAAATTTCCCATGTTCAGCACATTTGCAGGATTAGGAGATAACTGCCCAGAAGTATTTTGACAGTTCTTCAAGAGGTCTCAGCTGATTTCCAAGGGGACTCACCCAAAGATTTTATTGTTGTGATGGATGTTAACAAATCCTGCAGCCACATTCCCCTTCCAGGGTACCTACAGATATTCACACATCTACACAGAGCCCCACAAATGGATCCTCACCCTGACTCAATTTAAAACTAATCATTAACCTTCTTTAATTTTTTCTTAAAGCACAGCACTTTGACCAGTTGTGACCCCTTCTTTTCCCAGGCTATTTGCCTGTTCCCCAAAGCCAGGGTCAGCATCTCATCTCTCACAGTCAGGTCCAACAAAGGCTTGTTTATACAGGGTAATTCAGCAACTGAGCAGGGAGTTAGGCAAGAGGGATGAGGCAGCTGAGCTTCAGTTCAGGAAGAAAGGCCCATTCATTCTCAAGAGCCTCAAGGAGGACAGGTTTATAGAAGGGGCCCCTGGACAAGGCAAGGAGGCCGGTGGCCTTTCTGAAAGTCTGATGGAGGCAAGCATCCTTCCTGAGAAAGGGATCTGCCTTGGAAATGATGGTGCTTTCAGATGCATGAAACAAGATGTTGCAAGTCTCCATGGTTGCTGAAGTTTTAGGAAAGGGTTTAGGTTAAGAAATAAAGTCAAGATCAAACTACATTCATGCCTTAACACTCCTCTGGCTCTGAAGATTATTCTGGCTCTGCCTAAACAAGGACCTGGAGACTTTTCTGGGATTGTCCAAGAAAGGACCCAGAGACACTTCTGGCTTGGTCATTCAAGAACTTGAAGATTCTTCTGGCTTTGGCCATTCAAAAACCTAGACACTTGTGGTATTGGCCAGTGAAGAACCTGAAGACTTTTCTGGCCTTGACTATTCAAGAACCTGAAGACTGTTTTATCTTTGGTTAAAATGATTATTGGATTACCTGTGGGGATTTCCTGAGACAAGGGAGTAGAAAGCTTTTGGGAAAAGAATGGTGATTCTTTCCAGAAGAAGGTCTACATAATCTTAAGAAGGAAGTATTGAGTTGGGAGTTGAGAAAACTGGATTTCAGGCCCACTTCTTCCCCTAAAGTGTTCTGTGGCTTTGGGTAACTTATTTTCTTAATTTCTCCATCTGTGAAATTGGAGAGGGCTAATTATCCCATCCTACTCCCTTGGGATTATGAGATTTAGAGCAGGGTAGGACTCTCAAGATCATCTAGCTCCTTCCTTTTTAACAAACACTGAGGTGCAGAAATAGACAGACATCCCCAACTTCACACAAGTAATAAAAACAGAAAAATGGTTTTGGACTTGGGTCCAATGCTTGGCAGTGTGCTTAGCACACAGTAGGTGCTTAATAACTGTTTATTAATTAATCACACATACTGAAGTCTATCTTCTTTGTCAGACTTTGGGATTGTCTAAGAAAGGACCCAGAGACTCTTCTGGCTTGGTCATTCAAGAACTTGAAGATTCTTCTAGCTTTGGCCACTCAAAAACCTAAAGACACTTGTGGTATTGGCCAGTGAAGGACCTGAAGACTTTTCTGGCCTTGACTCCATCTTACCTCACAAAATAATGAAAAAAAATAAAACATTCATTGATGTAAATGTTCTAGAGAGAGAAAGCTATTTTGCAAACAAGGAAAACAATGTTTTACTTAGAGAAACACTCAGAATCTTGATTTCTGATCCATGGAACCATGGGCTATTGTTAATTCTCCCCCAGAATCCAGGCACAGAAATCACCAAATTACAGAACCCAGCATAATAAGGGATCAGGATGTCCTCTCTGTGATGGGAAATGAAGGAAAATATATTATCCTTCTGAAGGAAACCATTTTATCTTTAGATAGCTCTAACCATTAAGAAATTTTTCTTTACCATAAAAAAAATTTACTTCTTTGCAACTTTTGTCCATATTTCTTAGTTCTTCCCTCTTGGTTTAAATCCCTTTTCCATGGGCCAACCTTCCAAATAATTCTAACATGGCTACTGCATCCACCAGATTAGCAAAAGATCCTTTTAATCTCTTAAAAACATCCCAAACCCCTTCTGCCTGTAGAGTGCTAAGGGTGCTGGAAGGGAGAATCCAATGGTCAGAAGTGGGACCTACTTCTAACATCTCCATCCTTACTCTCATCTATCCAGATTTCCCACAAGGATCTTCCCTTCCCAGAAATGCCCCACAAATGGAGAGTATATTGAAGCCAGAAATTGTTAAAGTTTCAGTGTGAGCAAGGACATACTGAAATCAGCCAAAGATATCAATCAGAGCTTGATTTGTTGTTTTATTAATTTCTAGATTTATTAATTTTGAGAAAGTGAAGAAAATGTTAATATCATATTTAACTTAGAGAAAGCTGATTGTTGAATATTTAGCAGTTCTAGGGACCAATGGGCCTTGCCATAAGTCCTGTCATAATACCTAAGGATTACTGGGCCTTTCCATCCTTCCCTGAAACAACACTGTTATAAGTGTCATCAACCCCAATTAGAATATTTTTTGCAAACTTTGCAAGTAGGAACTGACCACTTTTCTTAATCTATATTCCCAACATTTATCATAATGTCTGTACAGTAAGTACTTAATAATTTTTTTCTCCAGTCCATCCATTTCCCTTCATCCTTTTCTTCTCCAAGATTCCTTCACTTGACATTCCCAGTTCCTTCATTTGACATAATCACAACATGCTTCTCAGGTCGCACTCTAGTTCATTAACATTCTTTCTAAAATACAGATTTGATTTCCACAAAATATACCATCTCCTATAGATGCATAAGCTCCATATTGAGACTATTTTCATTAAGGTTTTTTTCTTATATTTACCCTTTATTCTTCCTCTCTCTTGACCACCCTTGACCACAAGCACATGTCCTCAACCCAGAACTTCCCAATGCTTCCTCTTCTTTACAATCAAGTAAATAAAATAAAGCCCTGCCCTATTTGATTGGAATGACGCTCAGAAACCAGACACCTCACTTTGTCTTTCTTGCCAACTATTTTAGCTTATTTGCCATGAGTACAGGGTATAATTAATATCACACAGGAGCCAGCATTGTCATTTTTCAAATCATTTCCCTGGAAATGTTCTACACCTCTTAATGGCCCTGCTAATGCTGTAGCTGTCATGTTTTGGACAGCTGCGCTTTTACAAGACAAACTCAGCTGTGCCATGCGCCTCTCTATAGACACTTTAGCTCAAAGACTCTGAGGCCATGGATGCCAGCTGGTAATGGCTATATGGAAATCTTTGATTAATTTTTTTACCTCTTGGTGCTGACTACTTCTCAAGTGTCACCTTCCCACTTTCCAGGCTCCTGGTCAGCTCTCCGTCTCGTGCCCTCTTTATTTTTTATCTCCTTCCTATTTCTAAGTCTCTGGTAGATAGTGGATCATAGAAATGGGCCAAAAAAAATTATAAGACTAATTAAAGCTAAGCTACTCAGTCCAGATGTGAGAAGAACCACACATCTGGACAGGGGCTATATCATCCTTAGGAGATAAAATCTGAATGAAGGAGCAAGACCTTTAAAAAAAATTTATTTAATGACATGTATTTACAATTCAAGAACTAATTTTGGCATAGTAGGTAGGGGACTAACCTTGGAGTCAGGAAGAATTCTTTTCAAGTCTTCTAAGATTAGAAATTACAGATAAGATGCTAATGTGTATCCAGTACAGAGAATCCCACACACAAATAAAATCACAGATCCAAAGCAAAATTTCAAATTTTACTGATAAACAAGGCACTTAAATATAGGTAAAATGCAATTTTTTTCAGAATTAGGTTGTGGGATCACAGGTTTAGAAATAAAAGAGATTTCAAAAAATCGTATTGTCTCACCAGACTGAGGAGCTGATCTGTTCATGGTAACATGGGGTACTTGGAATGAGAGAATTAAGGGCAGGGAGCAGACATTTATTATATATCTCCTAGGGATGTAAACAAGAAAAGCATGGAAAATCTGACCCATAACTAATATTTACTCAGTGACTATTACACGAACGCCTCAGAATAGGATGGAGAAATCGCCTGAGCTTTTCAGGTATTATAATATTCAACATGGTTTGATGCTGTTGCCAATAAGAGATTAGAACGGTTAAGAAAAATATTCACAGACACTGTTGGAAGGACTTTTTATTTGTTTGTTTTTATTGTTTGAAAGGAGGAAGGGGAGGGAAATGGGCTGTTTAGCTGATCGCTCTGCCCAGAAAATCCAAGGGATCCTGGTTCACTAAGAGAAGCGCCTTCCCCCGAGTGACCAGGTTGAGGACTCAGATGCACATCTCCACCCATCCCTGCTTCTCCCCCCTTTAATAAAGGCTAAACAGTAGTGCAGTGTCCCCGCGTCTTTAATACCATGTTTATTGGTGATCTACGGCACAGGGAGAGAAGAGCACAAAACTTCCTTTCATGCTGTGTCTGCAAAATGCTCCGGAAACTTGTCCTCATCACTGAAGCAGCAGGTCCCTCGGTGGAAACCAGCCAGGCCAGAAAAGTGACATGCACGGGATGCTGCTAAACATGCACAATTCGAAAATACACACTGTATTCTCTTCTGCATGATTTGCTGCCATTTAAAAGACAATAAACAGCAACTTTAGATTGCTAACAACGTGTCATTTAAGGTTTGCTGTTGCTCAACACGAAGAAAAATCAATGCCGGCTCTACAGGGGCAGAAAACCCTGAGAACTGAGCTCCATTTCAGGTCTGTTTGAACTCATTTCCTTTCTCCATGGTTGCCCCCTTGTACACCCCCTCAGGCATCCCCTCACAGCAGGCCTGACAGCTTGACACATTGACAGCCAGCACTGAATGACAACTGATTTGTACAAATTTCAAGCCTTATAAATCTACCTGTCACAACAACAACATAAAAGAGCTTGGGCCCAGCAGGTAACTCAGAAAAAGCTTCCCTTGACAGCACTTTCTGAAAAGCAATGGCGTGCCTCCTGCCAAAAATTCCAACTATCATCCTTGTATAACTTTGAATAAAAATTCAGGGCCTATTTTCTTGCCAACAGGCTACCAATCGTCTTATTTAAAGATTAAAAAGAGAGAACGGGAGAGGAGGGGGGAGAAACATCCACACAATTTCATTTTCTACTGATATGAAAGTAGTACCACCTGCTATGGCAGGATTACTACACCGTTTTTCTCTCCAGTGCTCAGACAGAGTAAATGAGTAGGGCTTTTTACGGTATTTAAACAATATCCCAGAATGCAGTGGTACTGTGCATCCATTACCCTCCTGCTCTTAAGTCAGTGCCAGTCAGGCTGCCAAAGGGACAAATTTTATTAGGGGGCAGGGAGGAGGAAGAAGAGTTGGTTGCTTTGATGTAGGTTCAACTCAATTGTGGTTTCTGCCAAACAAAAGAGTCTACCTCCACATTGTCCTGGATTCCGTTCACTGGTTTTCCTAATAAAATCATGAAGTTTCAACTATGGGTTGAAATGTCCACCCCCCCTCAAAGAAACAAGATATTGTGGAATTTGAGTGCAATGCTTCTTTATGTCTGGTACACAAATGCTTATTGACTTGACTATGGAAGCAGTCAAACACATTTGAGTTTGGACCTTTTGTTTTCAAGTTAGAGTGAGGGGCCCAATAAATATGGGATTGATGTTAAAGTTAGTTTATGAGTATCCTCAGAATTTAGTATAGTTCCTGACACATGGTTAGGGCTTAGTGAAAGTCTAATTCACATCTAGTTATGTCCAATTTTAATGATTTTATAAGTCCAATTATGTTCAATTTTAATGATTTGATAAGTGAGAGGTAGTGGGAAGCAAAAGACAGAAAAATGATGTTATCCAATCATCAGTCAGGAAGGCCCAGTTCAAGGTTGTAAGATTCTAACCATTTAACTGCTCAGTGCTGTGAGCAACTCTTTATGAACACAAGATCAAAGCAGGTGACCAACAACATGAGCCAAGTGAGTTTCCTCATTGAAAGTTTCCTAGATCAATAAAAGACTCAGTCCAAAATAAATTTTACAATTAAGAAAACCAAGAGAGAGATTCTCTAGACATTGATGGACATCAGAGCTACCAGAAGACTTAAATTTTCAAGATTAAAATAGAATGAATAAGTAAAATACACTCAAGTCATCTTTTGACTTCTATTCGCCAAGAGAAAAAACAAATATGTGTGTATGTGTGTATATATGTGTATGTGTGTATATATATATATATGTGCATATATGTTTCTAGAAATTTATGAAAAATAAATCCCAATTAATTTGGGAGAGGTTTTAGAAAGGCCAGAAGGACCTCACATAGGAGGTAGCATTTGAGCTGCATTGAAGGGAACAAAGGCTCTTCCTCGGGTAAGGCACAAAGATACTCAACAGAATACATCCACTAAGTCCAAGTGCCATGTAGCTAAAGCAAACTCACAGGGGTACCAGAGGATATTTTAAATTTTCCAGAGAAGTATTGCCATGTTAGATGCTTCACAAATTAACCACCAGTAGAAGGTTTCAATCTTAAATCTGACTTTATTCCTATTGACAGTTTCTCTATTTGAGATATATTTTTATTTGGTTGTACTTATAGCTCCACCACTAATTTTCCAAAAGAAAATTTCATTCACAGCATACTATATTTGTAAAGTTGGGTTTTCTATGATAAAAAGCAAGTGTTGCACAGAAATCAACATGAAAAAAGAAATTAGGGTGTCCACCTTGATACCAAGGTCTGAGTAGCTATGAAGTACTCAAAAGGCAACATCCTTTTAGTAAATGATTATGATTATTTTTGAATAAAAGAAATCCTTTTTTTGTTTTCAATTTATGTGCATTATTTTTTCAAATAGCCACTAAGTTGTGTGGACATTGATTTTTATTAGGTAGTTTGGCCCTAACTGCTTAATAAAAGTATACTGTTTGTTTAGCCTAGGGAGATCTCAAACAAGGTTTAGAAAACTTTGTACTGTTAGAGAAGATCTACGAGTTGTATTAGTGAAGGGAACATCCCAACAACAAAGGGTGAAATTTGCAAAAAAGAAAAAGCATATTTAGCTTTGATGCCAGGGTAAAAAACTTAACATTCAGGGTATCTAAAAGTAAAATGGCCTGGCTTAAGAAAGGATGGGTTTCCCTTCCTTATAAGTCTTCAAGAAGAATCTTGATAATCATTTGTCTGGTATGTTATGATGGGGATTACTTTCATGTTTGGATTGGACCATATGTCCCTAAGTCCCTTCCAACTCTCAAATTCAATGATTCTATGGTATCATAGATTCTAGAAATATTGAAGGGTAAATAAATAACAACTCCCAATATGGTATCCAAAGGAACATCTTTCTCCCTTCAAAAGGAAAAAAAAACAACAACACTGTATATGCACATATCCAATAGAAGGGGGAGAGAGTGGGTAATGGATGTCAAAATATCAATCTCACTGTTCACAGGATTTAGTTTGAGGAGTGGAAGGGGTCAAGTAGAGAATCAATTAATCAATAAACCAGTAAACATTTAAGGACCTACTATGTGCCAAGCAATTGAATTAGAGTGCCTCAGATTACTTAAAGTGTAATTTCTTACTTACACTCAGGTCAGGACCTCAAAGATCATCTAATGACAGCTACATCCAAATTATGATTCCTCTATCTGCAGCATTCCCCAACATGTCGTCATTTAAACCTAGAGAAGTGAGCAAATCAGTCTACCTTTGGACAGCTCTTTTAGAACTTTTTCCTTACAACTTGAGCCAAAATCTGCCTCTCTGTGACTTTCCCCCATTGTTCCTAATTCCCGATGGAAATAAAGAAAATGTGGAAAGTTGGCACAATTCCACAATTTTAATATTAACATTCAGAAAATTCATGGCAGGGAACAGATTCCCCTAAAATGTTTCACTCTACCCCTGGGTTTTGTTTTAAAAAATGATCACCTATGGGTGACATTGCTAAAGGGACCCCTTGGGAGAAGCTACAACCAGGCTGACAAAGTAGAACAATGCTATCCCTATCCAATTAGCCAAAGTTAAAAGCATTGATGGCAGAAGGAATAAAATCTGTTGGTTCCAATCCAAGTGAAATCTCTCTCATTCCCACTCACCTTCAAAATTCTTGAACAAGTTACTTGTCTCCTAAGCATTTCAACCTGTGTAAGTTTAAATAAGCAGGGTACGATACCTAAAAGTGATGCTCCCCATTTGTATGACTAATCCATGTGTCAGGCAGGGAAGACAGAACAACAGTGGGTAGGGTGAGAAAGAAATTAAATCTCCCTTGCAGTGTCGTTGATATTTTTCTTTATTACTTTCATAACCATCTTCTTCATTAGCATTAAAGCTAATGAAAAAATTCAACACACATAAGAAAAGATTATATTACTATAGGAATAAACAGTTACTACTGAAGACTATACATATATTTCTTTGGGGCAAAGGTTGGCATGTAGGTGGGTTTTGGTTTGTTATTTCCACAAAAATAAAAAAATAGAGTTAAGATCAATCTGAGCTAGCTAATTCTGATAGTCTATGGATATTGTCACATGTACAAAATAATTATCATTTTAAAACTAAGCCATCTGTCATCAGCCAAGTAGCTGATTATCCAGGAAGTATTAAGAATATTTTCTTTGTAATATTTTGGGCATTATTCCCCCAGGTTGGGATAAGGTCAGTACTACCTAAAAAGTGCAGTGGCCTTCTGGAAATCTAAACTGATAAAAGAATTCAGGCATTAGCAAAATTACCAACCACTTCTCTATTTATACCTTAATTCCAAAACTTTTTAAGGATAATGACTTACTTAGCTAAAAGCACACACTGTAATTATAAAACACTAGCCACTGTTAAATTAAAACTAGGATTTGCAAACATCTTTAGATTTCAGACACTGTATTTTGTGGTGGAAAATTGAATTAAGTCAAAATGGTCTGATAAAGGCAGAAATTAAGGGAGGGAGAAACATTCTTTAGTATAGAAGCGACAGTCCATAAACTGCCAAAAAATCTCCCTCAGCTTTTCCTTTCAGAGTGGGCAGAGAAGGCTAGTGTATATTACTTAGGTGCATGAATTAATTAGATATTAGCTATTTTAAAACTTTTCACACTTATGGCTTATTTATTTAATTGACTAAAGCAAAAAAAATAGTGGAAAGTCTACAAAACAAAATATTTTTTCTTTTGTTCCCAAATTCAGTAACTGAGTTTTTTAAAATATTTTTATTTGGATCTAGAAATCATACTGGAGTCAGTAAATAAATGCATCATAAAATTGGGAAACAAAGTGAAAATATGGGATCAGTCTGCTGAACTGCCTATCATTAATGGATAGCTAATGAGCCTAATTAATTACTCATTATCCATGTATATACATCTACACATTAACTATATATTGTAGAGAAGCATCTGTAGAGGGTTATCTTTAGAGACCTGAAGGTTTGGATTTCTATCTGACTACTGTTTGTATGACAAGGAAAAATTACCTAATTTATCCATGTTCTGATATAACTTACCTTCTTCAATAATAAATCACAGAAAAATTAGCTACTTACACTGGTAGATGGAGTTTCCTTAACTGGGAGTCCTCTATATTAGTGAAATCACAGTTCCAGATGTTAACCTAATTCCTCTAGATACAAAATATTCTGCTTTTTATCTTCGTACATACACATAGCACAGTTCTTGCCACATTGTTGCTCAGTGATTTGGGTCATATCCAACTTTTCATGATAGCACTTGGGATTTTCTTGGCAAAGATGGTTTATTATTTCTTTCTCTGCCTCATTTGACAAATGAGGAAACTGAGGTAATGAGGGCTAAGTGACTTGCCTAGGATCACACAGCTAGTGAGTGTCTGAGGCCAGATTTTAACTCAGGAAGATGAGTCTTCCTAACTTCAGGTCAGGCACTCTATCCATTGTACAACCTAGATGCCCAACTTGGCACAAAGTAGGCACTTAAGAAATCCTTGCTGATATATATGCATAAACATACATTATGCAACTATGTACACACTGTATATGTATACATGTATATATGTGTTTCCATGTTGTGTACATGTATGTACTGTGTATACATTTAAATAGTTTATAACTTCACTGGGACCTTTCTATGTATGTGTGTATGTATGCATACATGCATGTATATGATTATTTATGTATGAATGTATATGTTTATTGTGTACACATATGCAGGTGTATATGCACATGTGTGTTCTATGTATCTGTATAGGTATGTGTGTGCACATGAGCATATTCATATTATATAATTTCTTTAGATGGCAGAAAAGATTATAAAAGAAAATAAGTGACCAGAAAAGAATGCAGGCTAGGAAATTTAAAAAATAAATAAAATAGAAAGGATGGACCCACCAAGTGGCACAGAGGAAATCCCAAAGTACTAAAAACAACAAGAAGATAAGATTTCCATCATGAAGGCAGATCCTCTATATTGGAAGACCCAAGATCAAGCATGAGTCCCTCTGAATTTTATCTTAGTATCAACTAAATTGAAATATCCATAGCATAGCTACCTACTTCTTAACCAACTTTCCAAGAAAGCTGAAAGTCATGGAATCCATTCAAAGAGATGAACTTTCGCATCCTTCCAAGAGGTGACAGCCTACCACTTTCCACAGAGACAAACCTCCCCCACTTTTAAAATTTGATTTGACTGTTGAATCACTGTTGGTCTCCCATTAATGTGAGTATTTGTCTGCAAGGCTGATCCTCTCAGCCACAGCCACTATCACTGAAGGACTATGGAAGTCTGGCTATCTCTAAGACAAGAAAAGAATGAATGTTTATGATCTCTAATTAGTATCCTTTCAAAAAAAGAAGTGAGGATCCCTACAAAAATCCTAAAAATGGTATTATGAAATTGTTATTCAAGGAAGGTTAGGTTATCACTAAGATACTTTCTACAACATAAAGGAATAAAGAATTTTGGATCATTTAGTCTAACCCTTTACTAACAAAGGAACTGACATCCAGAAATGTCAGCTAACTGACACAGTAAGAAAATAGGAGAGAGCCAACATGGTTGCGTCCCCTGACTCCAAATATAGAATTCTTGCCACTGCACCACCTCTTCCTCTCTTACTGGGCCAGTGAGGAGCTTATGCAATCAGATTCTAAGTAGAGGCAACATGGTGCCATGGGCAAAACACTGGATTTGGAGCTAGAAAAGCTGAATTCAGATCCTACCTTGAATAAACCACATCTCTAGGCCTCAATTTTTGCATTTACAAAAATAAGAGGATGAAAGGGAATTGGAACACAAGGGTCAATGTTGAAAATAAAAAGCTTTAATAAAAAAAATAAGGGAATAGGACTAGATGAGGCTCTTCCCATATCTCAATCTATGATCCTGTGAAATATTAGTACCCACTATTGCAAAGTCACTGAACTTCCTATGTGAAAGGCAAGAATACCTCCCTGACTCCCAATGCCTCAATATAGATATAGAATGACTAAGTTTCTAAATTATATGATAGAGCCCCCTACATGAACAGAAGGCTTCCAACTGGTCTCTTGCCCATCATGGGCAAGACTCATGGCCCCCAAGGAGAGAAGGAGAGAAAGAGAAGGGGGAAGAGAGAGTGATGAATAGATGGAAGTAACTGGGAGTTCTCTATATTAGTGAAATCAATTCCTCTAGATACAAAATATACTTCTTTTTATCTTTGTATTCCCAAGATAGATAGATAGATAGACAGATAGTCAAGTAAGTAGGTAGATAGGTAGGTAGGTTGACATATAAACAGTCAGAGGATAGATTATAGATAGGTAGATAGAAAGATGAGTAGATAGATGATAAAGAGACATACAGATAGATAGATGATAAGTAGGTAGACAGACAGAAAGATGATAGATGACAGACTATCGATAAGTAGGTAGATGGATAGGTTGATGACAGGTAGATAGATAGATAGATAGATAGATAGATAGATAGATAGATAGAAAGAAGGAAGGAAGGAAAGAAGGATGGATAGAGAGAACATTTACTAAGCACTTTCTATAGGCAAGGAATTGTGCTAAATGCCAGGGATACAAATAGAGGCAAGCAAGACAATGGCTGCCCTCAAGGAGCTCACAATCCAGTAGAGGAAGACAAAGAAGGTAGCACAGAATGGAGATGACGAGAGAGTGATGGGGCAGGGGATCTCTTTGGGAGAGGTTGGGACTCACTTATCAAAGCCTGGCTCCCAAGGGAAAGGTGCAAGGTTGTCAATGGGGGATTCATGGAGACCGTAGCCAGGGTAGAGACAACGTGGTGTGGAGATGTCCAGACAGAAGATACTAGTCTGGGACCCTGCTTTTTGCATGTGCTTCTGGAGGGGTAATCAGTAAATTTTTTGCCACTTAGGACGGGCCATATTATTTGTAACTGTCAGAGGAAGGGAAATCTGTAATTGTTAAGGGGGATGAGGCCTGTGCAAATGCTTCCCTGTGCAAACTGAACAGTCAATCACGTTTATAAGGACAGCAACAACTGAAACTATCCATTCGTATACTTTCCTTTAGTCAACAATATTACCTTTAGTAATCTGGGGAATGTGCATCCATAAATTACAGGAAGTGTTATTGCATTGCTGAATAAATAGCAACATTTCCATCAGCAGCAGCAGTGGCAGCCCCACAAAGGTATAACAAACAGACTCAATCATTTTCCTGTCAAGCTTTGCAGTGACTGCAGAGTTTACTGCCAGAGATAATGTTGCTTTCCTCAGCATTGTGTGCCAAACTGCAAACTGCTTATTAAAACAAAACCTCTTTTTTGGAGCAGCATGAGTTGGATAATCACTTATTGCACTCAAGAAAAAAACAGGTTTGGTGCCCAGAGGAGGTTAGCAATCACGGCATATGCGTTAACATTTGGTTGGTAAAAACTAGTTAAAAAATAAATTATCTGAGGTGGGCTGGGGGGAGAGGAGGAGGAAGAGAAGGAGCAGGGAGAGAGGGACTTGTTCAAGCCCCTGCCCTGGGCTGACCGTTTTCCTAATGATGCTGTTGGGTGCTCTGATCCTGCCTTTCTAGCATCCCATTCTTTCTTTGCACTGATGGGGTGAGGGGTGGGAGGGTGGAGATGGAGTGCAAAGCATCTTTGCATTCCAAGAGCAGGTGGCTTGCTGGAAGGTGGGGGGCAACGGGGGGAAGGAAACTTTAAAACTAGTCATTTGTGTCTGAAATATTTCTGAAGACAGCCCCTATTATTACTATCCAAAGAAATCGCCTGGCATAACTAAGCCAGCCGATACTGCTCAAAAGCCCTCTTCAATTTTCCTCGCTTAAAATAGATTGACAGCCATTTTACTGGGTTTGAAGAACAGGAGAAGCTGAAGACTGAAATCAGGAAGCCCTGCCATGTCAGGCAAGCAGCTCCATAAGGCAAACCATTATTCTGGACTTCAGAAGAGCTGCGGCAATCCCTTTTTTCCCCCACTTTCTTTTCATAACCATTAGAGATAAATTAATATCGAGGTAGGCCGACAGCTATTCTCCCTCCCTCTTCTGCTATCTTGATGCTGTGGATATCTTTGTGGTGCCAGATATCAGCTGCTGAGGAGGAAAGCCTATACTTTGGATGTCCCCATCAGAACAGGAAATGGGACTTTTGAAGACTTTATTATAACTTTGAACAGCAAATGGGGTTCAACTCCTCAAGCTGCTCCAAAATGAAGGGGGTAGGGAGGAGGGGAGCCAAACAAATAAGGAGCAAGGAAAGACGCCCTCAGCAAGTCATTCAGCTTTAACAACAAAAGGCAAAATACAGGTCAGAGCCTTGCCACGTGTCTGTTAACACAACCAGTTGGTTGGTTCAGCCTGAAACACACTCCACTCCGGGCTTCCAACCTGCACAACTCTTTCAACCGGACTCCTTCCAGAGACAAGGAGCAACAAAGGCAGGGAAGATTTCAATCACTCAGTGAGAAGCAAAGGGGACCTGCTCTGCTCCTGTGCCTCACTAGTACTGCAAGGGAAAGGACACTAATAGAAGGCATCTTCTCAGTCCCAGATTTATCACCACATGGAACCTCAGAGGGGATTTAGAAGAGCCTCCACTTTGCAGGGAGCCAACAGAGACTTGTCTAACATCTCAGAGGGCGAAAGTGGAGGGCCAGATCCAAAGCTCTTTCCACTGTAGTGCGCTTCCCAAATACCCAGCTGAGAATTCTCAGGGTTCTACTCTTCAGCCAAGAATAAACCAGTTGAAGCTTTTTCATTCAAAAATCTAAAAATAATAGGAGAAAATCTACAGAGTTTTAAAGGGAGGAAGAGGAAGTGGTAGACCTAGATAATGCAACCAACTGTGAAGTCTTGCTGAGTCCCCTAATTTCCTGGGTTAAACTGGACAACCTTTCTAGCTTATTTCTTGGAAGAACAAATCAAGCTAGTGGCCCCACCATTTCCACAGGATTATAACATGAACTCAATAAGATCATATGTGTGAAGAAAATGAGGAAAGTGAGCAAAACTGCATTTAGGAAACTGAAACATTGCTGAGTAAAACCGTGAAAGCAAGGCCCATCTCTTCCTCAACAATAATTTGCAGGGATTACTACATGGCAATGGGACATGAAATAAAATAAAAATGAGTATAATACAGAGGGCAACTATAAGGAGGATGGGGGCATTGGGATAAATTTGTTGGAGACAGGTTGTAAAGGTTTTAAATGGCAAGCCGATGGGTTTATATTTCACTGAAAAGTCAAAAGGGATCCATTGAAGTTTCTTGAGGAGTGACACAGTCAGACGTACTTTAACATCTGTGAGGAAAACATGAGTGAGGGGATAGACTAGAAAGAAGGCAATCAACACACCAATGAAAGCCCATGTCACCATGGCCCTTTATCTTCTCTGCTCCTCCCTTACTGATTTTTAATTTTTTTAACTTTGGAAACAGTAATCAAATCTTGGAAAGTTCATGACAATTATTTATGACATCCCTGTCCAAAAACACTCTTCCATAGCACCATATTTTTCTATATACTGTCTTCTCCATTAGAATGTAAGCTGCTTGAGAAGCGGGGACTATCTTAATTTTTTGTATTTATATCCTTGTCACTTAACATAGTGTCTGGCACATACTGAGTGCTTAATAAGTACCTTTTGTTTCATACGTTCATTATTGCAACATTCCAGGAGAAAGGTAATGAAGATCACATGAAACATGGTTTTGAAAATGGAGGGAAGGAGATAGTTCTGAGACCTGAGGTGGAAGCAATCCTGATAATTGATTAGAAACAAAAGATGATGAAGCACCATAGTTTAATATTGCTGTTCTTATTGCTCATCCTTCTTCAAGCATCATTCATGTCCCTCATATTCTTTCTTCCTTTCTATTTTTCTTTCTTTTATTGCTATTCACTCTCACTTGGGGTAGAGACCACCTAATAGTTAGTCTTGGTGGGACGAAACCAGCTTGGCCTAAAGGAAACTAATGAGCCCTAAGTAGCAAGATATCTAATCCACAATGGGAGGAACCAGTATGGAAGAAATGTAACAAGAGTTCTGAAGGATTCTGTAGATTATCATATTAAATAGAAAGTCAACAAATTACCTACAAAATGCACAAATTAACACATATTAACAGTTGGGGGTTACCGTGTACTTGGCAGAAGGATAGCCACTATTATTAGTTTTGTTATTAATAATTGCAGATGTTGATACAGGATTTACAAAACACTTGATAAACATTTTCTCATTGATACCTAGAGATATCACCTCTATTTTAGAGATGAAGAAACTGAAGCAAAAGAGATGAATTACTTATGACTGGTCAAAATAGTTGATGGAGAAAAAAACTAAAACCCATTTTTCTTAATCTTTCTACTATATGATAATATATTCATCTTTATTTTGGTATTTTGTTTGTTTCCTTCATCTGTACAAGGGGAAATGGGGGTAAGCAATAATGAAGAGGGGAATGGAAGTGTATGGATTGGTAAAGAACAGTTGCATTTGCATATTGGTGGCTGGTGACCTTCTACCTGCCTCTAAGAATATTGTTGTTCAGTCATTCAATTGTGTTTAACTTTCGGTGAGCCCATGGATGTGGTTTTCCATTTCCTTCCTCAGTGTGTCCCCAGTTTACAGACAAAAAAATTAAGGCAAATAGGGTTTAAATGACTTGCCCAGAGTTACACAGCCAGTAAGTGTCTGAAGCTGAGTTTAAACTCAGTTCTTCCTGAGTCCAGGACTACCATTCTATTCATTATACCACTCAGATGCTCTACCTCCAAAGAGAGCTCTATCCAACGACATAATATTGAGACGTCTGTGCTCTAGATAATGGTCTTGTTTCTTTTGAAAAACCCGAAGAATACAGGAAATCTTATTCCTTGCATCTCATTTATCCCAGAGTCTGGAGACGAAAGCTAACTCTAAATAATCACAAATGTTTCCTTATCTCTTTGCTACTATTTCCTCCTATCCCTATTTTCCAATTCTGCTGGAGCAGGTATCCCCAGAGAGAGAGCATCTTACACAGGTTAGTTAGACTGGCTAGAGTTATAGACAGCAATCCTTCGGTTTGATTCCTATCTCAGACAATTAATTATTAGCTGTGTGATCCTAGGGAATGTGCTTAACTTCTCTAAAATTTCGTCTATAAAATGGAAATGATAACAATAGCACTTTCCTCATAGGACTATTATGAAGACCAAATAAAAAACTATATAAAAATACTTTGTAAACTTTAATGGGTTACAGAAATTCTAGTTATTGTTGCTGTTGTACCTTTCTAAGAAAAAGCACCAGAAGACCAGAGGTCCGTAGTCATTTCAGCATTTCTATTTTTATAATCCCCATAGAAGCCTTATTGGCTTCTTTAAGCTACTCGACTCAGAATGGGACCACTTCAGTACCACATCCTCTGAGTCAATCTGAGTGTTTTCACCTTGCCCCCATGTCTTCTAACTGCAAGGTCTGATGTTCACTTGTTGAGAAGGGGATGTTGGGGAGATTTTCAGCCAGGTACAGAGCCAGAGCGCAGGGAGAAGCTTTCTGAGGCAATTCTGGGATTCTATGACTCATTCCTCTATTATCCATTCTTAAATCTTTACCAGAGCTAAAAGACACAAGAGTAGACCAGGATAAGGGAAATTGAGGGGGCTTCTGGTAGGTTAAAAGAATTAGAGGGGAAAATGCACAATTCCTCCAAAGAAAATACACATAGAAGTTCTTAACCATATAGGATTATAGGATTTGGAGCCAGGAGGGACCTTGGCAATAATGCCCCCAACCCTTTTATTCTCCAAGTGTGCAAACTGAGCCAGAGAGAAGGAGAATGACTTCATCTATCATTTACAAAGACTAAAAAAAGAAGAAAAAACCTACCAGAATACTGTTTGGGGAAGACAGACGAAAACCAATAAGCCCCTCATTTGCTTGGGAATGATGACTCCAGGAGCTCTGGTTAAAAGGTTTCTAAATTGGCCACATACACTCCACTCTTTGTCCCCATCTAACCCAATCTTGGCTTAGATTTAGGAGGAAACCACCACTCAGTAAAAAACAATCAATCAAACCTCACTTATTTAGACTAATTGGGAGGGGAAGCCAGTCTCTACTAATGAAAAATATGAATTATAGAATATTTTTCAAGAAATTGTGGTTTTATTATTTTTCAAGTGCATTTATGCAAGCTAGGCAAATTGAGTTTGCCAGGTATAACTGAGGGCTTGATTTTGAGGAATAGCTAAGAATGATTTGTCACCAGTTTATCAATTATTTGGATGGAAGTAGATATCTCGAAAGTTCTTAAAAAGAGATTGTTCTCTTAAGTAGGCTAAACATTGACATTGCAACAATTTTTATGCCATTGATTTTCACGGTAAACATTCAACAATTATGGCAAAGATAAATTTCAACCTACCTTAGGTCTAAATTAGAAGTCCTACATTGGTGAGGTTCAAATAGGGATTTTTACCTTATTTGAAATCAATAGATATGTATGTAAAGTTTGGAAGGAAAAAAATAATTTCCTAACAATTTTCCTTTAAAAAAATCCTTAAAAAGCAATTTCAAACACCTATCCCTCTGTCCAGAAGTTAGTGTCCCTTAATTCCTATCATTATTTCCATTATTTGATTGCCCAAATGATTCTTTTGCTACATGTTAATAAAAGAATCGGAAGGCACTAATCTCATTATCACCTTGTCAGTGGTTTCCCCCAACAGACCGTTGTTGGCTGTTAACTCCCTGTTACCACAGTCAATCAGAAACTTGTAAGGCACCCATCAGAGAAAGACCAAGTCTAGTAAGTCTATCTTTCCCTATCCCACTGATCTTTCACCACAGGAATATTCGATTCCTACTTATCCATCAATGTCTACATCAAGTTTCACCTCCTCTTTGAAGTCTACAAACAGCCCCAGGCATTTCACTAAGCCAAAGGAAGTACTAGATTCCCATTCTACCCCCTTCACCCAGAAAGTTAATGAAAAGTCATCAAGAAAAAGGATAAATTATGCCTTGTTTTGTTGAGCAAGGATATTTCTTATTCTTGAGGTAGTGGTCAAAATATTCTTCCAAAGTCACATCTAAATATACCACATCTCAAAACAAAATTTTTCTATGGCTGTCTATTATTGCTATTATCTTATTAGGATAAGAGTTCTCCATCAATCTTTTGTATCATTGACTCCATTGACAAACTGGTTAAATTTAGGACTAAAACTTCAGAATAATATTTTAAATGCATGAAAAAACCAAATAGTATTACACAAGAAATCAATTCTATTTAAATGCATTTATCAAAATTATTTTTTGAAAAATTTGTGGACCCCAAGTTAAAAACCCCTATCCTAGAGTTTGATAAAAATAAAAGTTGTTCATGTAAGAAGCTCCACCAGCTGCCTTTCTAATTTGACTTGCCACCTTATAATTTCATAAACAATTTCCTTGATCTAAGTCATTGCCCCCCCATCCTTACCTTTTAGAATCCTTGACTGCCCTTTGAGACTCAGTTGTCTCCTACTCATGCATCTGTTCCTACCCCCCATTCTTGTAACTAAAAGGATCTCTCCTCTCTCGAATATTCCTAGAGCAACAAGCTGGGGCCTCTTTGTCCCCAGCATATCTACTTTATGTATCTTTATGTATTTATTTCTATCTATGTATAAGTATTAGGAAGACCACATGGCATAGAAGATATGGTGCTATAATTAGAGGATCAAATCAGATTTATATATATGTATGTATATATGTGTGTATATGTATATATATATATGTGTGTGTGTGTATATATATGAACATATATATATACATATATATATATATATATATATATATATATATATATATATATATATATATATATATATATATATATATATATATATATATATACACTAACTCTTTGGGAAAATGCAATATAAATAGTAGTTATTACATTAAACTGTGAAGCCCAGTAAACAGAAGACTAAACTTGGAGTTAGGAAGATTGAGGTAAAAATTAGTCTTAAGTTTTTCTGGACAAATCACTTAATCTTTTCAAAGCTCAGTTTGCTCATCTGTAAAATGCAATAATATTTAAAGCAACTACCTCACACATTTCTTGTGTGAGATGATCTCAAATGAGATCTGTATAAAGCACACTGTAAATCTTAAAGCATTAAATTACTATTAGTTATATTATCCTCAGGAAGCAGTTAGATTATGCTATAGTGCATACAACACTTGGACCTAGAATCAGGAAGGCCTGAGTTCAAATCCAGTCCCAGACATTTAATAGCATTAGTAATCCTTAGCAAGCCACTTAACCCCATTAACAACTTTAGTTCTTCATCTATAAAATGAATTGGAGAAGGAAAAAGCAAACTACTCCAGTATCTTTGCCAAAAAATTCCATGGATATTATAGTCCATGAAGTCACACTGAGTTGGACATGACTGAACAACATATCATGGTTATTATTTTTTTTTATTATCAGAATATAATCTCCCAAAGAACAGCTACTTCTTTTTATTTAAATTTGTAAACTCACCACCTAGCATGTATGGTATTTTGAAATAGGCATGGGCCCTTAAACAACTGTTGAATATGATTTGATGAATTGGAAAGTTTTCCATTAAAGTTGGTTTTTTTCTCAAAATAAAAGCTTGAGGCTTAAAATGAGCAAGTTTGACTTCTCTGGAAGATTTATTTTTCAAGAAGATTTCACTCACCAATAATGACAAAAACAAAAGGAGGTACTGCTGTTTGTGCATATATATACATACACATACATACATACACATATACATGTGGGTATGTTATTATTAATATTGGGTATTAATAATAATAATAATGGCTAGCTTTGGAAAATTACAAATGTTGGAGGGAATATGGAAAAATTGGAATCCTAATGCATTGGTAGAATTGTGAACTGTCTAACCATTCTGGAGAGACATTTGGAACTATTTATAAAATAGGGCATACCCTTTGACCCAGCAATATTACCACTAGATCTGTATCCCAAAGAGATCAAAAGAAAGGAGAAAGGCAAAGAATTGGAAATCAAGGAGATGTCTATCAACTGAGAAATGGCTGAACAAGTTGTGGTATGATTGTTATGGATGATTATTGTTCTATAAGAAATGACAGGCAGGATGCTTTCAGAAAATTTTGGAAAGATTTACATGAACTGATACAGAGTGAAGTGAGAAGAACCAAGAGAGCACTGCCTACAGTAACAACAATACTGTAACAACTGTGAATTTAGCAATTCTCAGCTAAGGATCGATACAATGATCCAAGACAAGTCTGAAGGATTTATGGTTAAAATGCTAACTCCCTCCAGAAAAAGAACTGATAAAGTTTGAATGCAGATTAAAAGACTCTTTTTCACTTTCTTTATTATTCTTAGGTTTTTTTTTTGTCTACATTCTCTTTTGCAACAAGGATAAGATGGAAGTATTTCACATGACTGCACATGTTCAATCTATATCAAATTGCTTGCCTTCTCAAGGATGAGGGACTTGAGGGAAAGAGAATTTAGAGAACTCAAAATTTTTTAAAATAAATATTTAAAATTTTGTTTTGAGAATTTGAGAATTAATTTGAGAAAAATTAAATTAAATATTTAAAAAGTATTTGAAGTTATTTAGAAAATCAAAGTGGAAAAAAAAGCAACATACATACAATGCTTTAAAGTTTCCAAAATATTTTATGTAAATTAATTTACCTAACTTTCAAGCCTAGGAGGTAGTTGCTATTATTATCCCCATTTTATAGATGAGGAAACTGAGACATCAAGAGATTTAAATAAATGACTTGCCCAAAGTCATACAACTAACTACTAAGTGTTTGCGGCAGGTCTTCCAGACTTCAAATTCAATATCCTATCCATTGTGCCAACTAACAAATCACTTCTTGATTATAAGCTATTTTGTCTATGTCTTTGGCTCAACTCCATGAACTTGAAGGATGAATACTCTCACCATATGTTAAATGAACTCCCATCAACACACCTGAGCTGTTGGTGGAAGTGATATTTTGTACAGGTTGGCCTGACAACGGCTCATGTGGATTATCTCCACCCTACTCCCAATCCTCAGTTATTTCAGCATTCCTGTGATCTTATTTCTGCTCAGTCTGATCGTGATGGTCGGAAGGAAAAAACAATATCTAAGTAATTGGTTCATAGGCACTTTACCAACTTCTATCACTTTTCAGTGTGTTTTATCTGGGTAAATAATAACCTGATATGTAACACCTGATAAGTGAAACAAAAAATGGAAAATGTTTTAGAGAATTTTCTTTTAATGTCTTTATACTACTTTGAATGTATGAAAATTTTACATCAGAGTTTTTATTACTGTTGATTGCTGAACTGACAAGGGGAAAAAAATCTGAACTGGCACATTAATGAAATGTGATTTTTTTAAGTACTATTTTTTAAGAACAAAGATGAAAACAAATTAAATGGTAAAAGAACTGCTCTGACTTAACTCTTTAAAGGCTGGGTGCTGATTCCAGATACACACCTTTTTTTACTTTTTATGATTTCTTATCTGACTGAAAGTATTAACATTGTCTCTTGAAGACAGATATACAACTAGGTCAGTGCCTCTGACTGTCCATCTATAAATGACCAGCTGCTCCCTACCTCTTAAAAATAAATCTGGGTTTCACAACCAGTCTCCCTTAATGGTTTGAAGAAGATATAATATTTTAGAATGGGACATGGTATAGCAAATAAATTCAGATTCAGGAAAAAGTTGGTTTGAATTCTCTATCAGACAATTATTAATTTTGTGATCGTGGTCAAGTCCCTTAACCCCTCTGAGCCTCAGTTTCTCACCTGTAAAATGAGGAATTATAATGCTGGCTTCATGGGTTTGTTATAAGACTCAACTGAGATATATATATATATATATATATATATATATATATATATATATATATATATATATATATATATGAAATGCAAGTCTTAAAATGCTTCATAAATGTAAGACATTATTATTGCCTAGGATAATCAAATATTCAAAAAATAGGTCTGTGACCTCACTGTTTGGAAGATGTCTCCAAGTATGCAGCTCACAGCCTATAGAGTCATCACTAGGATTCCACCTAATATTCTGAAACCCTTTTTTCACTTTTTCCTGATGCTATGGGAGTACCAGAAAAAGAAAGCACTAATAGTGTATGTCATTTACAGCCCTTACCAAGAAGTCTATCCATATTGTCCATGTAACTACCTAAGATATAATCTCAGCATTACCCCATGGCCCTCAAAAGCGTTCTTCATCTAACAACAAGGATTAATTTAATAAATTTCTTCATTTTCTCCTGCCTGCAAGAGGTAAGGGTCTCCGAATTGGTCTCTCAGCCCAGTGGCAACTAGGTAGCCCAGTGAATAGAGTGCTAAACCTGGAATCAAGAAGCCCTGAGTTCAAATACAGCCTTCAGACGCTTACTAGCTGTTACCCTGCTCAAAGCGTGTTAACTTCTGTTTGCCTCAGTTTCCTTATCTGTTAAATTAGGATAATAATAGCTCCTACCTCCCAGGGTTGTTCTGAGGTCTAAATGAGAAAATATTTGTAAAGTGCTTAGCACAGTATTGGTACATAACAGGTGATCAATAAATGCTAAATTTTTATGTCTGCTTCTGCATTCTATCCATCACACTATGATTTTTTGGTCTAAGTTTATAAAGAAAACCGTCTCATACAGCTAAATAGATGGAAAAGTAAGGAAGAGGTTAATAGGCAAATAATATCAATATTATTATGAAAATAATTTGACTTCGCGAGTGATTATCTGAAAGGATCTTGGGAACCCCCAAAGTCTGTGGAGCACACTTTAAGAACTTCCAATACAATCAGTTGCTAAGTCTTGATTCTAAAGATTTAAATCAATGATCCATGATGTTGATGGAACTCAGAATTTCACACTTTGTCAATCCTACCTCCTTAAAAATGTTTTGTAACTCAACTATTGTCTCAAGGACAAAATGTTAACTGTACAGAACTAAAGATCTTTTCTTCAATCTCCATGGCTCTTCAGGGTTTCCCAAAAAGATTTAAACCTCTTTTTTAAAATACTGAACTTGACTAATATGACATCCTGATGTTGCCTCTGATTTTGGTCTAGCCCCTGGCTCAACATCATCAACTTCATCGGTCCTATTTCCCACCAATGAGTCTGTCCATTTCACTCTCCTACCAGAAAGAAACCTAGTTTTCAATCTTCCTAAGAACATTATGATATAATGGAAAAGACACTGAATGTGCATCTCTGTTTCAATTCTCACTCTGAATTTCAGTTTTTCCACTGACCATCTGTACTAATTTAGGTAAATTACTTCACATTTGGGGGCTTTAGTTTGTCTGTCTTAAAATGAGGCCATTGGATTCAGTGATCTTTGAGGTCTCTTCTAGTTTTACTATCTCACAGACATGGCTCTGGGCTTGTCTGTTCCAGGGAGGAGCCCTAACTTCCTTTCTTTCCCATGCTCTATTTTGGCCCCAAATCTCCATCCCCAGCAAAAGTAATCCCCCTTGCTTCTCTGTCTCCAGCTCAAAATTTCCTGTGTAACTGTTTCTTGGACAGAAACTAAAAACACCAGGCATTTACACAGCCCCAGGCCACCCTGACACATTACTTTACACTGAACAAATGCACATATATGTTTACTGAACCGATATCCATATATTAGACGTCCAGTTTCATTTCTCCCTAGCCATTCCCAACACCTCCTGGCCTTCCAGCTCTGGTAGGTAAGGAGATTCCTAACCATCTTAGGCAGATGTCTTGTTTTCCTTAATAAGGGAACAGATAAACAAATACATTTGGTTGAGAAGGAAGAATATGATACCTAAGGGATTTGTTGCTTTTGTCATCCTGGAACATTTTCATTATATTGAATCAATACATTTCTGACTGTATGGCCAATGCTTTATGGGATGCTTTGGAGATTACGTAAGAAAGGTAGCACATGGTCCCCCAGGAACTGATGGTTTGTTATTGTTGCTATTACTATTGCTGCTATTGTAGAATTTATATAGCATTTTAACATTTGCAAAGAGTTTTATATGCTCACAACAATCCTGGAATTTAGATGCTGTTATTTTCCTCATATTACAGAAAAGGAAACTGAAGCAGGTAGTGGTCAAGTGACTTTTGGAGGGTTACACAGCTACTAAGTTTCTGAGGCAAGATTTGAACTCAGCTTCTTGGTTCCAAATCCAACAACGTTCTATCCCTATCACCTAGCTGTCTCATTGCTGTATATATCTCCCTTAGGATCTAACAGAGTCCGTCCTATATGTATATATGTATATATATATATATGTATATGTATTTATGTGTGTGTGTAAGAGTATGTATATATGTATGTGTATGTATGTATGTATTGTATGGGGATATATATATATATATTTATATTTATATTTATATAAATACACACACACACACAAAGAAAGAGAGAAAGGTACTTGATAAATGTTTCCCAAAGTGAATGAATGAATATGGAGATAAAGATTTAAATGTCTGAAATAGAAAACAATGAGTTGATATACATTAAATGAAAATCCAGCCTTGGACACCAGCTGACCCTGAGCAAGTCCCTGTTTGCCTCAATTTTCTCATCTGTAAAATGAACTGAAGGAGAAAATGACAAACCACTCCAATATCTTTGCTTGGACAAAACCTCAAAATGTGTCACAATAAATTGGACATGACTGAACAACAGGAAGACAATAGTAGGAACTAAATATCTAATATTTGTCCAGAGTTATGTATGGATCTATAATCTATAATTAATTAATTATTTAATTAAAACCTAGGAAGGTAGAAGGCATTTCTTAGGGAGCAAGTTTCTTGTCCTAGAAACATATGCATAGCTCTTTAGAGCCCATGAAACCCCCCAGGGAGGCACTTACTTGATGTTCTGTCTTACCTGCCAGAGGTGGCTTAAGGTTCAAAACCAGGCAGGACTGTGGGGTCTGGCCAATGGACGTCCAAAATCTCTCCCATGTGAGTCCACTCCTTGCCCATCCTCCATCCTCCTTCCCAGCCATTTTCAAACTTGGAGGCTTCTTCCCACAATGCAGTCCTCTCTCCTGCCTCAGCCTCAAGACTCCCCTACTCAGCACCCTGTCTGTTTGATTAGGACTTAGTCTCTGTTGACAGATTTTATCTTTGGAAATGCCCCTAACTGTGCCAAAAGGATCAAGTTAAGCAAAGGATTAAACCAACCCTCTCTCCTCTAATGCCTTCCCACTGGCACCCAGTCCTAAGACAGAGCATGAAATAAATTCCAAGAAAACGTCCCTCCACAAATTCATGCCAAAGTAACCCCTGGTAATCCCCTCCAGTGAAAGAAGCCAACATTCAGCACCCAATCCCCTGACAACTTTGTGTTTTTTAAATGGAAGCTCTCTATTCTTGAAGAGAACACTTACGTCTTCTTCAAGGGCCAAGGAAACAAATCAGCCCCCAAAAAATTCCTACAACTTCCTAGGGCCACATGGCAACCTTGCCAAGAGCAAGGAATCACCCAGATGATCCTTTCTGAAGACCTGGCTCAGATTTTAGAAACTTCCCCAGAGACATTCTTGCTCCTATTGCCAATGTCTCCCAACAATATTTTTTTTCTGCTGGTTCATTCACCTCAACTAACCTCCTTGATGATGGAAATAGTTTGGTCTTTATTTTTTTGGTTCACTTCACAACATCATAGACAGTATTTGATAACCATGATCGGCTAAAATCTCCCTTTGCTGTCAAACACACATTAACCTTGTAATATTGTGTGTGGTTGTGATTGCCATACCTCAGGACACTAAGATTGTCACTAAAACCCCTAAGGGGAAGAAATTAACCTGGTAGCTACCTTATGATACACTTAAAAATCATATTTTTGTGGGTACATAATGATAAAGACTAAAATCTCTCTCAGGGCAGGATATGAGGGTGGGCCTGCAGTAGGAATATTCACCTTGCTGAGTTCAAATCTGGCTTCAGATACTTACTGGCCTGGGAAAATCATTTTACCTTGTTTGCCTCAATTTCCCCATCTGTAAAATGAGCTGGAGAAAGAAATGACAAACCCAGTATCCTTGCCAAGAAAATCCCAAATGGGGTCATGAAGAGTTATATATGATTGAAAGTAACTGAATAACATCACCAGAAGTCCCCCTCCACTGTTTGATCATAGTATGGAAGTGAACCTGGAATGGCACTTTCTATTCCCAACTCTCTGCTGAAGCCCTGAGCAAGGGTCCGGGGGGGTCTCTGTATCTCATACCCCTCTACATCACTAATTCTGGCTGAATTGAGGGCCTAGTTTGTGATATTTGCCCTGACCAAAAAAAAAAATTTAGCTATGATTCTGATCCTTAGACTATCAGTCAAAAAGTATATATGAAAATATCTCTTAATTATATGGGCATCCAGAAACAAAAGTGAAAATGGTCTTTGACCCCAAGAAGCTTATAACCTATGTGAATGTTTATAAATGAATCAATAGAGCTTCAAGGGACCCCTCAATCAAAATTAGAAGAGCTAATCCAAGTCCTCATCTCACAGATAAGGAAACTTAGACCCGGTAAATTAAGTGACTTCCCAAGGCCACACACCTATATGATGGCAATATAATATTAACTACAATATTAACTAGTTGAAGATATTACTAGCACATATCGAGTTTTTTAAATTCTGCTCACAGCTCCAGGAAGCAGATTTCTGGTGTGACCACACTACTCTTGATGAGGCTAGCAGCTCCTCTGTTTGCCAATCTAACTATGAAAGATGCTTTGATAATTCCTATCAAGGAAAAGGTTAAATAAGTCAAAAGAGGAATTCTAGGGAAAAAACTACATCCTGCCTACCCCCAGTACTTGGAATATCACTAATTTTTTAAAAGTTTGCCAATCCTTGGGGGTTATACCCCTGGCTTACCCAAAGTCACGGCTTTTAACTTGAACTCTTTCTCAGTCACATGAGATTTGGAGTTAAGACTGTTCACATCACAGTGCCACCAAAAAATAAAAATCTTTTCATTGCCTGAAGATTTTATGCCTCAGGGCAGTATCTCAAGAGCTTTATCTAACACTTAATAAGGCAGTCTAGCCTTGCCCTCTGTGGATCTGCTTGAGATGGCACATCAAAAGAATGGCTTCTGAAACCCCATCTAAGGCCCTAGATAGAAAGATCACAGGCCTCAAGAAACTGGCACACAGCTTCCAAAAAGTTAGGACTTAAAAAATAAGCACTTAGGGAAAAAAGTAAGGATTTGTTTAAAGATGGACAGAATGAGGTAAGGTAAGTCAGCAGATCGAGTGAAGGCAGGTGTTGGCTCCAGGGTCAACCCTGACTCCAGCAGGGGTTTTGGGGAACAAGCTACCAAAAAAGCAGTTATTACAGAGCTTGGAAAAACTCTGCAATGCTGAGCCAATGCCAGGAGAGCCTGGCTAACCCAAATCCAGCCCTCTGTGTTTGTTTGGCTATTTTTATATACACTCATTTTTTCCTTTTAACTCAAATAACAGTGTGAATCACTAGAGACAATTTCAAAAAATAAAGTGCCTCCCCCTCAGGTGGCTTACATTCTATCAGAATGAACGTGTTCACAGTTAAGTACATATAAAATATATACAAAGTAAATTTAATTTGATTTTTAGGGAGAGGGACTAGCAGTTGGGAGGAGGATAGTTCACAGGAGGAAGTGTGGTGCTCGACTTTTGAAGGACACTAGGAATTTTTGCAGGTGGAGGTGAAGAGAGAGCGCATTCCAGGCATAGGAAAACAGCCTGCAAATAAACAACACAGTGCAGCGTTAGCCCTCTTAAAATGGCAGGCCTTAAATTTCTTTAGCCTCTTACTTTTCTGAGATCTCAAAGCCTGTTTATATATTCATATATCTTCCTGACACCCTTCTGAAGAAGGCAGAGGCAGCTGGCTGATAATGCAGTCAAACTGGAGTCAAGAACACGTAAGATTAAATTCAGCTTCAGACATTTACTAGCTGTGTGATCTGGGCAAGTCACTTAATCTGTTTGCCTCAGATTCCTCAACTGTAAAATGGGTAGAATAATAGCACTCACTTTCCTAGAGTTGTTGTGAAGATCAAATGAAATTTTGCAAAAAATTACTTAGCACACATAGTATCTGGCATAGAATAGATGTTATATAAAGGTTTATTCCCTTTCCCCCTTCTCTTTCCTAAAGGAAGAAAGGTCAGTTTTATTCTGGTTAGCTTATTATAATTCTACTGGGGACACATTGTTAATTATCTCAGTAAAGAGAAGTTATTTCCCAAGAATAGATATGTTAACAAGAAAACCCAGTGTTAGGCACAGTGAGAAAGAAACAAAGAAAGAGAAAGAAGGAAGGAAGGAAGGAAGGAAGAAAAGAAGGAAGGAAGGAAGGAAGGAAGGAAGGAAGGAAGGAAGGAAGGAAGGAAGGAAGGAAGGAAGGAAGGAAGGAAGGAAGGAAGGAAGGAAGGAAGGAAGGAAGGAAGGAAGGAAGGAAAGAAAAACATACTGAGAGAGAGAGAGAGAGAAGGAGGGAAGGAGGAGAAGAGAGAGAGGGGGAGGGTGCAGGCATTTGGTATTTAGAGAAAGGATAAGGAAATAAGCCTCAGAAGATAATATCCAAAACCAGCTATATTCTCAGTGTTTAGGAACCAGGGAGAAATAAAACAGAAAGCAAGAAGAACATGAAATGAATTTTAAAAGCTCACTTCATCCCAGATTCTCCCCCAAAGAAAGTGGGGAGGGAAATAAGAATACAAATAGACTGTGTTCTTAGTTGTTCAGAATTTTTGGAGGGTGGGGGAGACAGTTAATAAAATAGTAGAAAAAGGTGACCCAACCAAGTAGACATAAATTTAGTTGGCCGATCAAGATAAGGTTCCTTGTATGAGGCTATAGAGGAAAATAAATCACTGTGTGGTAAAAGGGGACAGACTTGTTGTGAATTAATAATAGGTCAATGACCAGATCAGACGGGGCAAATCACTCTCTCTTATAAGTTAATAAACCCAATGTGTAAATCGAAGTCAGGCTTCCCAGCTGGATTCAAATTTAGCATTCAGTCAGTCCTGCTCCATTTTAAAATCATAAGCCTACAAAGGCACAAGAAAGACCACCATATATCAGTGTTACCCCAAAGGGACCATATGCTTTCCCCCAAGATACATTAGTAAATGACACAGAATAGTGTTCTCATGTCTTAGCTTCCCAAGGGACCTCACAAAGAAAGAAAGGAAATTGGGGAGTTGATTGTTTATAATCAACTAAAAAACATTTATTGAGCAGATGAATGATACTGGGGAGGTAGAAAGGAAATATACAAAGCATATGATGAGTCCTGCCTTCAAGGAACTTAAAGCCCATATTACAGAGAAAAAATAAATAATATTTGTCACATACAAATAGATCTGGGATTTCATCAATATGGGACTCTACTCATTACTGCATACCAAAACCCATCCATTTTTGCCAGTCTTATACATATTCATATAAGATGAAAAATAAGAGTCCAGACAAGGATTGTTATAAGAAATTCATTGTGAGCTGGGTGGTCCTGAGGGCTTCAAGGAAGCAGAACTTATACTGAACCTTGGATGATGATGAGTAAGATTCCAATAGGCAGAGAGTCAAGGGGGAAGCCATTACAAGCAAAGAAAGTGATATGGAATCCATAGCAAGCATTTATTTATGCCTCAAATGCTGCTGAACATAGAACAGGGGATCAATAAATGCTTACTGATCCATTCATCCATGGATTGATTTACTAACCTGGCATTCATATTTATGGGGGGTCTAGCAATTGCTATAACCTCCCACCAAAAACAACCTGTTGCTTTTGAAAAAGCCCTCCCACTGGTGGTACATAAGTAGAAGCAATTTTGTCCCTAGGAGAGTCCTAAAGATAGAAAGGAACATAAAAACATAGCAGAGTCTATGACCCACAAATTCTTTTAGTCAGAACAAACCCATCAGTGCTTATGAGACATGAACCTAAACAGTGAGTATAGGAGTAAACTTTCACCTCCTCATATATTCCAGCCTGCTGCCCAGTGGAGTGATACCTTGGACAGCATTTCTGACAAATGGTCATCCAATCTCTGTTTGAACACTCCCAAGAGAAGAGGCTGACCACTCCATGAAGCAACCTGTTTCACTGTGGGGCAATGATGGTTGGTTGTTGTCCATAGTACCTGAAGAGGACCAAAATGATATCGCTATGTTGGGGTCGAGTGTGTCAGACTCCAGCTGATCAGCTCAGAAGGCTCTACCTCAGATCAGACATAAATAGTCCATGTGAACATTGGGAGTGGAGATTCGCTAAATTTGTGTGGTTGGTGTTTCTTTTGAGCTACTGCTCAATGATAAGTAGTGGATAATCCTTTTTATGTTGAACTGATTATGGCTCCTTAAGATATCATTCCAATAAAGTTTTACTAATTTCTACCCATTTCACCTCCAAAGGAACCCAGAACAAATATATTCCCTTTTGCATATGACAGTAATTTAAATATTACATGCCAGTTGTCATGTTCCCGTCCCCACCGAAGTCTTTTCTTCTCCAAAGTAAGTCTATGTATGTAATTACCTTCAACAACTCTAATATTAAATAGGATTGAGTCCCTTCACAATCTTGGTCTCTCTCCATCGGGCACACTACAATCTGTTTACAACTTTCTCCATACTCTAGATGTGGCAAAATATGTAATAATTATGATTACTTGAAATCTGGACTTATATTTTTATTAACAAAGCCTCAAAGTCTTTAGTTTTTTAGCATGCTTGGAGAAAAGTATAAGATATGTGGTGAAAAGAATGCCAAACTTGGAATCGAGAAGTCAAAAAGTCCTGGCTCTGGATCTCTCCTTGGATACCCATTAGTTCTGTGAGCCCTGGCGAGTTATTTAGCATCCATGGGCCTCAGTTTCCCCATCTGTAAGATAAGGATGCAGCATTAAAATGCTTCAGTGGTCCTTTCCAGTTCTAAATTCATCCCAAAACCATTCTTCCTCATCTCTTAAAGTTGGCGATTTTTGTGAAAATTGATTTACTTTCCTTCAAGTCCCAGCAAAAGCCTACCTCCTACAAGAAGTCCTCCCTAATGCCTCTTAATGCCAGAACTTTTCCCTGATTTCTTGTACATAACAATTTTTACACTGTTCCATTAGACTGTGAGCTCCTTGAGATTAGAAACTGTCTTTTTTTTCTTTGAATACCTAGCACTTAGTGTCCACTCAAATTTTCCTATGGACTATTTGTGCCCAACTTGTAGTAGAGCCCTCTGAGCCCATATTGGTCTGATCAGCCACAGTTAGACACATTGTACTTTGCTGATGATACGTAATGTCACATAAAGGACAACAATAAAAGTGTCAGGTATACAGCAGGTTCTTAATAAATGCTTATTGTGATGCTTTTATGATCTGTAAAATGGGGACAATCATGCTTTGGGATTCCTTCATGGGATTGCTGAGAGGTCAAATGAGATAATATATGGAATCTCCTTTGCCCACCTTAAAGTAAGATAGCGTCAATCTTCATTACTGCTTTCATGGCCATCCATATCATGGCTCTTGATTGATTTCTACTGATCTCTATGCAGATTTACGTGTACTGAGTCAAAAGCCAAGCAGTTCTACCCTACATCAGAGATTATTCACACCTTCTGCCCATTTTCTGGAGCTTTTCAGTACATCCTATGTGTTAAGACTATGAAGGGATTCTACAAGTTTTAATAACTTGAAAATAAATGGAAATCAAACCTGACACTTGCAGTGAATTGGCATTCAAAATCATGGAAGAATCAAGGACTGGATAGATCAGTCCCTGGATCTACCACATCAGCCATACACGGCAAAATTCTTTCTTTAGCTCTGAAAGCAAATTCCTTTTGACAACATGAAAGTTTGGACTTGGAATAATGGTATGGAAAAGTCATGGAATGGTTGACTGCTCTTCCAAAGATTTTTGGGGTTTCTCCTTCTTTGTCAAGTATCCCATCTCTTGATTATACTTTTAATCTCTATATCTCTAAATCAGTTCAATCTCCAAATGTTTGGATTCCCATCCATCTTCAAATACTCACTCACATTCAACATGTAGCTAGTTCATCAGCTAACTGTGGACTTCCTGACACTGCCCAATTAATATTTAGTCAAAAAAAAGTTTTCATTTGTTTTGGTTTGGAGATTTTTGTGAGCACACTAAGTAGTCCAGAAGGAAAAGCTAACTAAGATTTCTGGGTACCTGTCCAAAGCTGGAAAATGCTCAGGTTAACCTAGATCTGTAAAAATAAATCAATTTTCACAAAAATCACCAACTTCAAGATTATGGTCCAATAGAGGATCACATATTTAGAGCTCAAAGAAGTCATTGAATCCCTTCCTTGTTTTCTAAATGAAAGAGGTAAAGTTCAAGGTTATACAAATATTATTTAGCAAACCTGGGTTCTGACTCAGATCAATCACTCTTCTTCCTACAGAACACTGTTTTTTCAGTTATGCAGACTCAGGGTCAGAACTGAGAACTTTACAAGTAGAATCATTTCTGGAGAATAATTCCACTTGTCAAATATAAGCATTATCATTGACTTGATCAAGGTTAATCAGTGACCAGAACTAAGACTCTAAATGTGTGCTTTGGTACAAATTAAACTTTATTAAACTAGTTTGGGATGACTTTTGTGCCATTGCTAAAAATGAAAAGAATATAATTTGTGAATAATTAATAAGCTTCACTACTGTCAGTAAAAACATGTATCCCAAACACACGAATATCTAATGGCATGGTCCACTACAAATAAAATAAAATAAAATAAAATAGATACCCAGCACTAAGTCCTAGAAAGGCAGTATAGCACAAAGAAAATCACATTAGATCTAGAGTCTTAGGGGTTAAGTTCAAATTCTAAGTCCATTATCACTTCTTGTTGTTCAGTTATTTCATGATCATGGAGTTTTCTTGGCAAAACTGAGGTAAATAGAGCTAAATGACTTGCCCAGAGTCATACAGCTAAGAAATGTCTGAAGCCAGATTTGAACTCAGGAAGATGAGTTTTCCTGACTCCATTCTCAGTGTTCTATCCACTGTCTCTGAGATTTTTAAACCTCATTTGTCTCATTTATAAAATGATAGGGTTGGGTTAGATAATTTCTAAGGTCCCATTCATCTCTAAAACTTGTGATCCTCCTTTATGTTCTCCCTGAGTCATCCCCTTTCTGTGTTATCTCAGGCAGGTCCTGCAACTTCTCAGTGTTCCCAGTTAATTCTCTAAGACAGTTGTTCTTAACCATTTTTATGTTACAGACACCTTTGGAAGGCTGGCGAAACCTAGAGACTCCTTCTCAGTATGATGTTTTTACAAAGGAAATCAATTATCCTGAAATGTAGTTATCAAAAAAAAAAAAAATTAGCAAGTCCACAAATCCCCATGTTAAGAACTTCTACTTTAATATAATTTGTAGAACAGCAGATCCATGTCAGGAAAAAGAATTTCTTAAATCAATAAAATCACAGATCTGGGACAAAAAATTTAAAAAAAGAATTCACTTTCCACTGATTGCCCTTCCTTTGTACATCAATAACATTTATAATCAATGCCACTACAATTTAATCACTTTATTCTCTCTGTTACTTGTTTGTCTATTATCCCAAATCATATTTGAAGTACTTGACTTTAGGGACATATGTGATATTTCTCTTCTCTTTCTCCAAAAATACTGAACATACATTAGGTACTCAATAAATACTTATTGGTTAACAGAAGAGATGCTTTTGCCATTAGCCCTGGGAAAGCAGCTTGGAAAAGAGAAGTCCCATCATTTCTGGAGCCTTCAAGTCATTCCAGGAACCACCTCAGAAGCCACCAATATGGCAGCTCAGTCCAAGTCTGGATCCAGTAGAAGAAAAGGCTCCTGACGGGGTCCCTCCTAACATACTGGTAACAAAAGACAATAACTTCCCCTTTTACAGTGCAGCTGTACAGACCTCTCTCAAATCTTCCCTGGAAAAGCCAGCAAAAATGTTGGCCCCAAAAAGGGAGGGAGTGGGAGGGGAGGGAGAAAGGGTCTGCTGAGACTGCCAACTCTTTCCTCGTTCCTACCCAGAAAAAGTCAATACCCGGCACTCTCTTTTCATCGCTAAAGGTTAATCTGCAAAAATATTAAATGCCGTTCCTGCTCCACGGAAGAGAATTTGGAAAAGTTCACAACGTGGCGGGACCAAACCCAAAATAACTCTGTTAATTACCCGTTAAGGACTCCTGACAGC
Organism: Sminthopsis crassicaudata; assembly: GCF_048593235.1. Lineage (NCBI taxonomy): Eukaryota > Metazoa > Chordata > Mammalia > Dasyuromorphia > Dasyuridae > Sminthopsis > Sminthopsis crassicaudata. Next base: position 654,371,720 of record NC_133618.1, read on the forward strand.
CAACCTCTAGAGAAGCATTTGTCCTCCCAAAGTTTTTTAAAAAACATGCCATCTTTCACCACTCCGTTTATACTTTCCACAAAGATACAGCATGATTAATGTAGGAAAAATAAATATTAAAAGCCTTACTATGGGCCAAATTAAGAAGAGCACTTGATAAAATGGGCTCTCTTCTTGTGAGTAATTTGAAAGAATAACTGTTTTTCATTACAACTTCAGCTCCCAGCAGGTCATACATAAACCAGGCCAGCTGCAGTTCAAACAAAGGTCCAACAGGGACCAGCTCAAGGTGTGGATAAATCACAATCATAATGCAAGGACCAGGTTTCCTTCTTCTCTCCCCCCTTTAATAAATTAGACTTGACCTGAAGCTCCTAGAAAGTTAATTTATAACAGCCAAATTTATTTTTTTCCTCACATCATAACTTGCCTTCCTTTTTTTTGAAAAATTTAAACCATTATGACAAATGGAGATTTATTATATACCATAAACACATGTGCCTGGAGCTCGGGTATTTAGTCCAGATATTCCAAAAGGCAGTAAGCTTTTACTGGAATCAAGAAATGCTGTGTGATTTCTCTGATAAAGATAAAATGCATACACATGCTCTAAGCCTACCCATGGTGGATCAGGGGCATAGCAAGTAGTCAATGATTTCTAGGGATGAAGGTAAATATCAAAAATTAAAGGATGACTCCCACTATATGGTCAAATATTCACCAAAGGTCAGTCCTTTCAACCTGACCAGAAACAATCAGAACATCTAATGAATGAGGAAGAAAGAAAACCATCCCTCTCAGCTTCTCTCTCCCTACTCATGCTATTTTCTAGTTTCTTCCTGAATAATAATAATTATTATTCTTTTTAGTCATCAACCAGGTAGACCCTTCCCCACCTTGTAGAGTAGATTTGAAGAATTACCAGTCAATAAACAAGGACACGGAGAAGGTAAAAGGCATGGTGGAAAAAAAGCCAACCTTGAAATCAGGAAGTTTCGAATTCAAATTCCACCCCTGACACATTAGCTATATGGCCCAGGAAACTACTTAATTTCCCCAATGTTCAGAGCAGCTCTTGGTAGAGAAAATTTACTCATCTGGGAATTCTTTATATCAATGAACTACACAAGTCTCCAGTCCCCCTCACTATTCTTTTGGAAGAACATATCAGGGATCCCAATTCCTGGCTTTCCCCCTTCTCCCTTCATTCGGGCACCTTGAGTTGATTTCTACCATCACCAAATTCTTGTACTCATATTGTACTCTAGTGGTCTCCCTCCTGTTGTATCCATCTCCCTAACTAGAAAGCAAGCTCCTTGAGGACAAAAATCAGATCTATTTTGTCATTCATTTTTCACAGTCTGCTAGACTCAGACCAAGCTCTTGAATTCTTGTCTTCTTCTGGATCTCTACTTCTTAAAAGGAAGTATGGGAAATGAATGGCCATTGAGGAATGAATAAATTTCTGGACTACAAGGAGCTTACCATAAAGATTTACCAAGTTCCAAATTCCATCATGGAGCACTGGAAATCAAGCATTCCATGATCACTCCCATAACTCAAAGAATTACAGAATCTAAGAGTTAGCAGGGACTTCAGAATGAATGAATAAATGAGTAAAAAGCACTAAATAAGCACATTTTTATTCCAGAGAGAACACTAAGTTCTAGGAATACAAAGTCCAGTGCAACTGGGTATAGAGCAACAATGGAGAAAATTCAAATAAGTAATTTCCTATTTTAACAAATTACTATTACTATCTAGGCACAATAGTACAATTTTTTCTGTACTGCTGAGGGAGTACAAAGGCCACCAGCAACAAAATTTTTAAATTAGTCTTTTTAAATCATTATTTTAATTTTTTTTGCATCTTCTCTATTTTGGTTTACCAGGACCCAATCATAGTTATGACTCCTTTCCTCTGGCATGTCCCTGTGCCATCCTATTCATCCTCCATGGCTAGCTCAGAACTTCTTAAACTTTTTCCACTCCCAACCCCTTTTTGCCTGAGAAATTTTTTATGTGATCCTGGGAATATAGGTATATAAAATAGATATACAAATCAAATATCTACTGATAATAAATCATAATTTCACAACTCCCCCCACATTCAGTTATGTGACTCCCACATGAAGTCATGACCTACAGTTTAAAAAGCTTGGTTTTAGTTTCTAAATGCCTTTCCTACAAGGCCTGAGAATAAATATAACATCCCAGCTGCAGCCAGAGTATTGTCTAATTAGGAATTCCATAACTCTGGATACTCAAAAGCCTAAAACTGCATCAGTTCTTCTGGCTGCCACATCACACTGTTGATTCATATTGAAAGTGGAGTCCACTAAATCCCTAGATATTTTTTATACAGACTTAGCGCATTTACCATCGTGTATTTCTATAGATGATTTTTTTTTGTTCCTTCCCCAAGACTGTGGATAAAAGTCAGGATAGATTTCCTTGGGTCCCATTCATAGAAAAGCATTATTTATGAACAACAAAGGACATGTATATCAGTCATTCAATACTATTTTAAAATCTTGAGGTCTCAGAATCACACGTTGTTAAAAAAACATTTCTCTATTTCAAATATTTTAATTTTCTTTTCCCAATTAGGTTTGCAATATACACTATTTCATGGACTCTGGCAAATGGTAAAGCTCAAGGACTCATTCTCTGAACTATAATGCTTAAAATAAGATACAAAGAATTACAATTACACAATTACAAAATACACAGGAAAACAATTATATTTTATTTTCAAAAAACAAATTCACCAGATGCACATCAAGAACCCCGGTCTAATCCATGAAAAATTTTTTTCTTTTACCATGAGAAATGTTGTAGAAGAAGAGAGGAGTTATTTCCCATTCAAAGAGTTAATAGTGGAGGGAAATATTTATCACATCCCAACTCCCTAACTGGAATTCCAAATACACATTTTTTTAGACCTGATCAATGTACTGACGTATTTTGTTTGGCTATGTGTATTTGTTATAAGGAGCAGTTCTACTGTGGGGGTGAGGGGAAAAGGGAAGAAGTCAATGGGGATTCATAATTCAAAAAAAGATCATCAATAAAACATTTTTTAAAACTCCAAATTAATTCCTATAGCAAATATTATAAATGGCAGTTAGGTTCCCAGACTAGCCCACATTGTCTATTTAATCTAACTCAGAGCTGAAATAGTATTATTTGAATAAACAGGAAACATAATCATCATTTATGATATGATTCTTATGGGAAATTTTTTTCCTAGCTCCCAAAATCAACTTACGAATGAATTTTGAAACATATGTCAGTTGTAACTTGGGGACGGTCTAGGTAATAGCCTTAGCTGCCTTTTTTTTTTCCTTCACTCCTCTACCACCCCCCAATCAGATCCATCAGAGTAAATCCTAATTGCTAGGCAAAGAGTTACACATCTCCCCCCACACACACTGACACCCCTCTTTGCCACTGCATATGCATACATATACTCCATTTTCTTTCTTTTTCTACAGTTAATCTTGTGATCTGAGCTTCCATGGGGCCTTCCCTACACTGCCCTTTTTGATGTTAGCTCCTGGTGTGAGACTGTGTTTAGACAGTGGCGGGGTGGGACAATTTAAATATGCCAGAGAGCCCAGTCCCCCATGGGGAAACACATAGAGGGATCCCTGTATAGGTATTACTAAGTTCCTACCACTGAAGGGAGTGGGAATCTAGGAGAACTATAGATCATCAAGGACATTTAGGCTTACCACCATATTTTATAGACAAAATTACATCCCAGAAAGGGAAAAAGAAGAGAAGAAAGAAGAGGTGTGTAGGGAGGAAGGAAAAGACATAATTAAGTTTTGAAATATATCATCAATGCCCAGAAATAAAAGATGAAAAAAAATAAAGAAAAGCCTTTAGAGACTTAAAAAACACAAAATAAAATATCTATGCAATTTCAGAATATTGGAGTAAATAATATTTCTGATGTCCCCACAGAGAATCAAGTTCATCCAGAAAAACAAATACGAAAACACACAAGTCAATATTGGACTAGCAAATTAGCCGAAATGCACAGAGAGATCCCAAAATCAGATGAGAGCTAAGTTATGAAATGAGATTCCTCTTACCACTTCCAGTGCCCTAACTTATAGCACTCTTCCTTCTCTTTATTTTTTGGAAATCATATCCATTATTTTGAAAACCTCATTTGAAATCCTAAAGAAAGAATGAAACCCAGTCTTGCGGTATTCCAAAGTAATATCTCTTGTTTATAACCATATAAATTTCGTCCCCTGGCTCTACAGGGCTTATATAATAGAATAGAGTTATTTTAACAGTGCCCTGTTAAAGAAGAAGCAAAATGTTCAACTCATTTTCTCCAGTGGGAGGGATGCATGGCCTCGTGTGAGAGAGGAACATGCCTAAGTTATTACTGCAGGAAAGCCATCTGTCAAAGCCTGCTCATTCTGGCATGGCAAATACCACTGGTGAGATCACAGAGTCAGATTCTGCTTGCAATTACTGGTGAAGGACCTTGGATACAGGCAGCCTGCTATCAATTATTACCCTGGCCTCAGACACTTGGACTTGTCAAGTTCTCCGCGTCTCCTGTTTTGTAACAGTAAGAAAAAGGCTCCTCATGACTGATTCTTGGAAGTTTTTCATGTGTTGTGTCACTCCTCGGTGTCATTAACAATTCAATTAAAATTTCACAGCCCACGTTGGGCAGATGAAGCCCGGGTGGGAGGGAAAGGGGGCCCCCACTGGAGGAAGAGGAAGAGGAAGAAGAGGAGGAGGAGGAGGAGGAGGAGGAGGAGGAGGAGGAGGAGGAGGAGGAGGAGGAGGAGGAGGAGAGACTGCTGAATATCCAAGACAGATAAAGTGAATCCAATCTCAAAATTTCTTTGACTTCAGAACTCACGCTTTCAAGTGTCTCCCGTCCGACAGGACACCGTCTATCATCCCGAGGAGCTAACGGGTTTGATGTTTGCACCCTGCCAGGGAAGTGGGGACAAAGGAGGAATTTCAGGCTGGCTGGAGTCAAAACCTCACATTACTTCATTATTTTCAAGGGACAACCTCCCCATCAGGAAAGTTTGTTGGGTTTTTTGTTGTTGGTGGGGGTTTTTTGTGTTTTTTTGTTTTTTGTCGGACAATCGATGAATTCTTTGGGAATGACCCAGACCCGGTGCCTTACTGTGTAGAGTGTTCCAGAAGTCACCGAGTCTGGGGCTTTTTGTGTAAGGATCTCTGGGCAAACTCTATTGTCTTGCTTTCACAGTGGGGCTGTCCAGAAGCCTACGCAGGGAAATTGGACTGACCACAGTCAAATCCTCTAGGAAGGCGGATGATGGGGAAACTCATACAGGGTGGCTAGAAACAAGAATGACATGCTACTGTCATTATTAACTCTATGAGAGTGCAAACACTTCTTTGTTCCTCTGAATAGGGAGGAGGGGGTCCCACATCCTCACGTGCTTTCAAGCATCCCGAGGACTGGGGTAGGGGGAGAATTAAAAAAAAAAAAAAGTTGCAGGCTTAAGACTTCTGAGGCAGCTTTCTCTCTAACTCCCTCAATGAGTTTAGTCATGCAAGGAAAAGATTCTTTAAAGTTACCAAAGACCTTGTTTAATGCCCAAGAAAATGCAGACTGTCAGCACTCTTTGTGAGGTTCTGGTGGCTTAACTCTGTCCCCCAATACATTGGTGACCCTCCACCTCTCATTCACTAGGTTTTTTTTGACACAGAGCTCTGGATTATTGTCTGATTTCCTTCTAGGTAAAAAGGGATTAAGTGTCCAGCTGCACCAGCTGATACACAAAAGGGAAAATATAGTTTAACCACCAGATTTATCAAGATAATTTTTCTTCCACACACTAATTAATAACATTAGCCAACACTGCCCTTGGCATGGGGAGGCCGGGGAGGGGAGAAGCATGTCCCCCTCAAAGTATCAGAAACAGGAGTTGACAGTTCAAGGCAAAAATGATTTGCATGTAAATTCTGATCAAAAGCAAGTCTGTACCCTGAAGTTGTCAAGTTTTGCTACCAATTTGACACTTAAATGGGCTATAGCAAAACTTGATTTAAACTGAAGAGTTAAAAAACATGGCAACTCAATTACCCCCTAGCAGATCAGATCTGGCAGCTGAGGTCAAACTTCTCACCCTGCCATTACATTTCTCAATACCTGATGCTTTAAACAAACACTATGTATTCCTCCTACAATCCTGGAAGAAAATGCGTTTCTCAGGGCTCCCTACTGTGTCCCAGATTAAAAAATAAAGTTTCACTTGTGTGGGATCTTGGGCCATTTTCCCTATTAACATTTCTGAATAAATCAGATGATTTTTAAAATGGTCTCACAGAGGGGGGAAGTCTTTGCTTTAAAAAAAAAAAAACTTTTGTGCATCACTAAATGATTTTTTTAAACTACCCCAACATTACAAGGAAAACACTAGCCTGAATCAACACTAGAATAGTGCCTATGACTCTATATATAGTCTTTGAATTGAATTTTTGCTTTTGTTTTTAATCTGTGTAACATTGGAGTTGGGCAGAACAGTAATTCAGATGGGAAAGAAAACCAGTTGTAATTTTGCCCCGAAATAACCAGAGATGAAATATTGGGAGGCCCTAGAATGGGCTCTCAAACATAGGAGGTCTCGGGGTGACCTCTATGACTTCCATGTAAGTCAATGGCATTAATACTTCATTGTCTCCTAAATTCATTCAGGTCTTATAGCCCCCATGAAACCCTCCCTCAGTACCTGAGACCACAGTGATCTCTTCCTTCCCCAAGCTCTTATGACACATTATTTCTAGCATACATATGGTAGATTTCTGTTCCCTTGCAGCAATCACTTTTTCTACAATTCCATGTTTGTCATATTATTATTGTTTTTTAATTTATTGAGTAGGTAAATCTATATCCCCTCATGAGGTAGTAAACTCATGGAGGGCAGAGATCAGTGTCTTTATATTTTCTTCATATTCTGTCACATTTAGAACCTGTTGTGACTTGGACTTAGAAGGTGCTCAGTCCATATCTCAGATTTGATCGGGATGTCAAAGGCCATCTTGTCCAATTCATATTTGAATATAAATCCCCTACAAGATAATCCAATAAGTGGTCTTCCTGACATGACTTGGCAACTTCTGATAAGATAAATCTCAAAGAGGTCAAACATAGAGGGAAAGAACAAACATATTTAGCAAACATTAAAACAAAGTCTATCACTTCAGAAATAGTTGAAAAAATACCAATGCAATGGAATGTTATTAGACTATTTTTTAAATGAAAAATGTGAGGAATTCAGAGAAACTTGAAAGAACTACATTAAGTGTTACAAAATGAAGAGTAGAACAAGGAGAAGATTTTACACAGTGATCACAATAATATAAAAATTGGCTTGGAAAGATTTAGAACTTCGACCAATGCAGCAACTAACCATGACTTTCAAAGACTAATGATGCATCTCCTTCCTCTTCAAATAGAGATGATGGAGTTGTAGAGCAGAAAGTGACAAACATTCAGACATAATCAACACTGACTTGGTTTTCTTGATTCTACTTATTTGTAACAAAAGAGAACTTGGGGGAGGAGAGACTGAGGAAATAAATTACAGAAAAATAACAGGATATCAATAACAAATTATAAAAATACAAAGCAAAAAAAGAAATCCAATATTGAAAATGGCATGCAATCAACTGACAACCAAACTTTAAGAGTATATAAAGAAAAAATGTGAAAACAGGACATGTTTTCAAAAGTCAGATACTGTAATGTAGGAGACTACATATAATATATAAGTGTATACAAGATACCTGCAAAGTACATATAAAGTAAATTTAGAGAAGGCTCAAACAGGATAATGATGTCTATACCTCCTTAAATTTATTATATACTTTGTAAAATAAGTAATTAAATAAACTATATATAATAGAATTTCATGGTTTCATATTTAATCTTCTTTTATGTCATTTGAATAAGGATGACAGTGAACATTTATTTATACAGCATTTATGAAATGCCAGGCACTATGCTCATTAAGAATTTTTACAATTATTATCTCATCTAGAGGTAGATTCTATTATTATCCATTTTACACCTGAGGAAATTGAAGCAAACTGAGGTTAAGGGATGTGTCCAACATCACATTCCAATAAATGTTGGGGTTGGCTTTGAACTCAGGCAAGCCTGGCGCTCTGTTTATTGTGCTACCTAACTTCATGACTTGGATAATTGGTTAAGTATGCAATAAAAAGGTTGGGTGGGAGGACTTCTAATAAAAAAGAACTCATCATCTCTCTGAACAACTCAATCTACTCTTGGAAATAACATTTGTAGAAAATGTTTCCTTACCTTGAACAAAAATGTCCTCTTTGCAACTGCTATCCAAAACTCCTGGCTCTGCTGAGTTGAAACAAGCAGAACAAGTCTAGACCTTCTAGACTGTATGAGGACCCTTCAAGTTCTTGAAGCCAACAATTGTGCTTCCTACCCACCCAATTTTTCTCTTATCCATCCTAAGTTTCCCCAGAGTTCTTTCCATTGATCTTCATAAAACATGACCTCAAATTTCCTCATTATCCCAATCATCCTTTCATTGGACACACCCCAGCTCCCTAAAATAAATAGAATGCACAATATTACTGAACTGACACAAAGACATCCTTGAAGCTGGAACTATTGCCAGCAACCTTAACTAATGGTAAAATGGAGGCTTAGGAGGAGAGATGGAATTGGATTAGTACAATGGAACATAAGGTAATTTCTTTTATCTGTCATCTCTGCATATGATAAATTACATAAAGCATTTTATAAAGAGTGTATATAAGAAATGAGCTATTATAATTATTACATGAAAACTAAGCCAACATCTTATATGGCTTATTGGAAGGATGACTTAGAGTCACTTGGTCAACATTCACTTCCCAACTCTGCAATATACCGAGTAATTTGGGGCAATTCAATTCCTTTTCTGATCCTCAGTTTCCTCATTTGTAAAAAGTAGGGGTAGAAATTATACCACATGACTTCAAAAGTCCCTCATAGGTCTGAATACGATTCTACTATCATTCTTTTTTGCTAGATATAAACAAGAGATTTGCTAAAGACCAATATTAGGGGCAGTAGGCAAATTCACAGTTCTTCATTTATAGAAATCCAATCATTAACAGAACAAAATTAGCATGTAAAGATCCATGTAGCTAACAAGTATCTTAGATGGGGTCTGGATACAGAAACCAGTCTTTCTGTTTTTCTTTTCTCTTCATTAGGTCCATCTTTCATAGTTCCAATCCAGCATCCCTGCCACTGACATCACTACTCTGCCTCCCTGACCTGTCCTTTCCCCCTCCTCTCAGGGAGCACAGAATTCCACTGTCCCAGTCCATTGGAAATTCATTCTGACATACTTCTTCAACTCTTGCTATTCAATTGTTTGAAATTATATCTAACTTTTCATGACTCTATTTTTTGGAGTTTTCTTGGAAAAGATACTGGAATGAGGGGCAGCTAGAAGGAGCAGTGAATAGAGCACAGCCCTGAAGTCAGGAGGATTTGAATTCAAATCTGCCTCAGTTCAAAATGCCTCAGACATTTAATACTTACTAACTGTGTGACTCTTGACAAGTCATTTGCCCCAATTGCCTGACCAAAATAGATAGATAAATGAGTAAATGAATGAGCAAATAAATAAATGAATGAATGAATAAACAAATAAATATATAAATAAAGAGAAGATGCTAAACTGGCCCACTACTCATCTAGCTCATTTTACAGATAAGCAAACTAAGGCAAATGGGATTAAGTGAGTTGCCTGGAATTACAGGGGTCTTTCAGACTCTAGACACAATGCTCTATCCACTGCACTACCTAACTGCCCTGGTCCTTGCTATTGCTTATCAACGTTTAATTTATCTTCTTAATACTTCTCAAGGAAGCTATCTCAGACTTTTCCTTTCTGTTCTCAGTCCCAGCTTCCTTAGGCCCCTATCTCAAGCCTGCTTGATTTAACAATATCAAGTATGAACAGTGACAGCTCTGGTGCTCACATAGTTAATGCCAGAGGTAGGGTTTCAAGCTAAGTCTCTCTTGATTCTGTAGCTGCTGCTAAGACATTCTCTGTCCTAAAATTCATTTTTCACTGATTAGCTGAACTATAAAATTTGCACTTTACTAAATATTACACTGTATTAACATTCACAGCAACGAGTAATTTAATACTTTATTTTATATCTGCATATGATTTCGAGCTAATCATAACTGCATATGTGGGTCTATTTGTGTATGCATGGATTCATTGTTTTCATTCATGACTCTGGTTTTCCCAATTAGATACAAAACTCCTCGTAGCCAGGAGCCATCTCCCATTTGTTGCTTTTGTATCCTCACAAGCGTACAGCAGGGCCATTCAATAAATACTTGTCGATTGCATGGAACTTGGGTGATCTTATTAAGGGGAGAATTAAACAGACAGTCCTTGCCCACAGGGGTTTACAATCTGTGTCTCATTGATTGACAAATATGCCCAAGATGATACACAGACAACTGCCTATAAACCATAAACACTGAGCAAATACCTAAAATGATTTAGATTGTGTACAAAGAGTGAATCCAAGTGGAGGCAGGTGGGATTTGTAGTAATTAAGACATCGTGCATCTGGGAAAGGGCTCTGGATTGTTGTCATCTTCGTCCTAAGGCCTCCTTCAATGTCCATTTGGTTAGAAAGATATTAAATGCTGACTTTGTAAGGAGAATGTGAGAGAAATAAAAATTAAATAAAACCAGGGTCTGGAACTCCACAGAGTTTTCAAAGAAAAGAGTGGATAGGATGTAATAACAAAAGATTCGAAATCTACAGGGGCATTACACATAATCATTTCGATCTTTATTTAGCAAGCAAATCTTCTGTGCCCAGAAAAATGACTTGTGCAGGATCCTACACACTGTAACTGACAAAATATCTCAAAAATACATTTTTCAAGGGCACATAAATGCTTTTATGATCAATAAAATACAAATTTGTTTTAAAGCATTACTAATCCTGAACTTCCTTTTGGCAAAATTCTTTCCTGTGAATCCCAAGCATTTTTTCAACATTAAAAAGGAGTCCACTTATTAGAAAAAAGTGATCATCACCAAACATGGCAGCTTTCTTTTTTCCAGAGCCATCCACCCATCCACCACCACCAAAAGGCAGAGAAATTCAAAATGGGTGCACAAGGCTTGCACCTTTTTTATGGTTTTTAATGGTGAATCACAAAGGTGCAATGGGAGCCATTAATCTTACAGATTTCTCCATTTCTAGTCAAGTAAAATAAGAGTGGGCTTCCCCAGGATGGCTATGATATCAAATAAGGCTAAGTCAGTACACTTACGAATTCAAACTACCAAGTGAATTCATTTTATGCAGCATGTTTCTTATTGACATGACATATATTAAGCAATTTACAAAGAACAGATATATTAGTTTGTGAGGGATGGACAGTCAAAGGAAACACTTTAGCGTTCCTCCTGAGCCAGTTCAAAAACCCAAAAAAGAAGCTGCTGGAACACTGGTGCTTTATATACCATTAAGGCAACTGTGTTTTTCCTTTCCTAATCTCTAACATCAAGGGGCCCACAAACCCAAAGAAAGAACATCCCCTCACCTTTATAAAACTTTAGATTTTTTCTAAGTCTTTCAGATATATCGATTCTCTCAGTTGAGCTTATTTATTTGAGCAGGTTAGAGAAACTATTACTATCTAAATTTTACAAATGAATAAACTAAGGCCCAGAGAAATTATATGACTTTACTCAAGATCACACAAATGAGTATCAGTAATGTTGAACTTTGCATTTTGGAACTATGCCAAAGAGCTACCAAACTGTGCATATCCATTGATCCAGCAGTACTACACTACTGGGTCTGTATCTCAAAGAAATCATAAAAAAGGGAAAAAGACCCACGTGGGGGAAAAAAAAAGAACAGCAGTTCTTTTCATGGTGGCAAAAAAATTGGAAATTGGATGGCTGAATAAGTTGTGGTATGTAAGATTTTAATCACCAAAATAATAATAATTCTATAAATTCTATAAAAAATGAGCAGATTGATTTCAGAAAAGCCTGGAAACACTTACATGAACTGATGCTGAGTGAAGTGAGCAGAAACAGGAGAATATTGTACACAGTAACAACACTGTGTGATGAACACCTTTGATAGCTGTTCTTCTCAGCAATGTGGTCATTCAAGGCAACTCCAAGTAAGGGAAGATCCAAATGGCAACTCAATATAATGCAGTATTAGTGGTGGGAAGTGGGGAGCACTAGTGGTACTAGCAGTGGTAGCAGTAATAATAGTTAATATTTATATGCCACCTTAAGGTTTTTATTTTACAAAAAGTACCTCTTTTTATCCTTACAACAACCCTGAGAGGTAAGTGCTAATATTATTCTCATTTTACAGATGATGAAACTGAAGCAAACAGGTTTAGTGATTTGCACTAGGTCATATAACTTGTAAGTACGTGTAGCTGGATTCGAACTTGGGTTTTCCTGATTCTAAGTCTAATGCTCTATCTAAGATCTACAAGTTTTTCTTAAAACTATCTCTTCATAAATTCAAAGCTCCATGCTCCACACCCTTTCTGATTAAAGCTAAAAATCAGATTTACAATTGTCAAAGCTTTGGATGACAGACAAATTAATCTTTCTTTTCATGGGTTCACATCCCAGGCAGCTGGACCGTGGGTCTGCTCCTAACAACTATGATGTCTGTACTAGCTGTCATTTATAGCTGATGCTTTCATGATTACAGATGAATTAATTATTTCACCATGAGAATCTATTTATTCTGTGCTTCCACGTAGACGCCTCTAGATTCAGGATATGGATGATTTCATGGGCAAAGGTTGCCCTTTTGATCCCTCTGTGGAAAATATAAGAGAGGATATGGTCCACAAAACAAAACTCTGAGGACTGTGTAGAACCTTAGAAAAGAGAAGCAGACTCCAAAAATAGTAGGGAAGCCTAACCTTCCAGAATAGCTACGTATCATCATCAAACCAGCCACAACTACTAACACATGCCCAGGATGTAAAAGGGATAGAATTGAGCCCCTCACATTATCAATAAAACTTTCACATACTCCTGATGTCATCAAAAACAAGAAAGCTAATCAACCACTTGTCAAGTGTACTGCACTGGGGATCAGAGACTCAGAGCTAAAAACAAAGTGAGAGATCAACTAGTACTTCACAGATAAGGCAGCAGTTGTTCAAAGAAGTTGCTAACTGTGTGATCCTGGACAAGTCACCTCATTCTGCTTGCCTCAGTTTCCTCATTTGTAAAATGAGCTGGAGAATGAAATGACAAACCAGTCCATTATGTCTGCCAAGAAAACCCCCAAATGGGACCTGCTTTTGGGTAGACTGTTTTGGGCACACTGTTGGCCTGTATAAGAGAAGAAACAGGTGAAAAAGGTTTTCCTCTTCCTACCTCCAGGAGAGTCCATTTGTTCAGAGGTCTTAAGAGGTAGCCTGTAATGTCTTTTTTTCCAAGCCATAAGAAAAGTGATTGTAAGGAATCTCTAGAAACTCTGGCCAGTAGGCAATACTAAAGTCTGACGGGCCTGCTTTGTACCTTCACATAAGGAGGGAAAGGGTCCTTCCCTCATTTCATTAAAATAAAGATGACGATAGTCAGATAAAGTCATTGAGAAATTTATTTCATTTAAGTGGAAGTTTTGCCATCCCCAGGTAGAGTTCTGTTCTCTTCAGACCTTGAGATCCTCCATGCCATCAAGTTAGGTACTAGAGAATTACATGTATTCTTCTGGTCACTGAAAGGCTTCTACCTGGCCAACTTCCTGTAACAAATCTACAAATACTGAATGTTAGGCCTTCTAGAAACCTGTTTAATGACCCAAAATAATCTGCTATGATTCAGTCCTAGACTTATAATGCCAAGGATCATAGTAGAATGAATTTAGGGGCCTTAAAACTGAACTTTGGGGCAAGTAAGTAGAACTAAGTAGATAGAGCACTGATCCTAAAATCAGGAGGACCTGAATTCAAATCTGACCTCAGACATTTACTGGTTGTGTAGTCTGGGTAATTCATTTAATCCCCATTACCACTTTTGTGAAAAACTTAATTTATCTGAAATATCACCTTAACAGACAATAAGATACTTGGCTGGGGCAGGGGAAGGGAAGGGGGTGGAAGAGATCTTAGACAAGAAGACAACCATACTCAAGATACATTTCATCTTTCCTTACCCTGCTTAATTAAGAATTATTCTCCCAACCATAAATATGAAAGATGTTTTCTCCTGGTTCCTCCTCTAATTTTTTTAAATTGTGTGTATTTGTACACATTTGCCACATGTGGTATAAAATACTGATCTAAACCTAATTTCTGCCAAACTTCCCTCCCTCCTTCTCCCAGTTTTTGTTAAACAAAGAACCTTTCCCTTATAATTTATTTTCTTTGCTTTATCAAACAAGAGACTGCTCTATTGGATTACTTCAACCACACTCAATCCCTCTGAAGCAGCCAGGTGCCCTTGAGTTCACAACACTGTGTCAAGTGTTATCCAAAGGTAATTTCAAAACTCAACAGGGTACTGCAAAGCTGTGGCCCCAAATCCCTGAGTGGATGGATTAGACTAAAGAACTGTGTAGAAATAAATGCAGAGGTTTTTTTTCAAACATAAATAATGGCAGGGGGAAAAACACACAAACAACAACAACAAATAAGCTTTTTATCAGAAACCCCTGAGATCTTTCTGAAAAAATATTTATTTAACTCTAACCAGGTTTTCAGGGCTTCCCACAAATCATAGTTGAACAGTGGGAAACAATGTGAGAAGTTATGTTCTGCCTTTGAACATTTAAGCATTTTTAGCAATATTATTTGCCAGCATAAATATTTTCCCCATAACTTTTAAAATAGGAGTGCACCAAACCGGGACTTATAATGTGCTAAGGAAACAGATCAGTCTGAGGCATTCATGACTTCAGTCATTCTCTCATAAAACAACAGATGAAATAAAATGTATGACATTCCCAAAGAGGGAGTTTCTCGTGTAATTCATCTTAAAATGCAATATTCTGTCATCTAAGGTAACACTTACTGAAAGCAACCATCAATACTTTTTGTCAAAAACCCGTACTCTGTGTAAAATGTTCCATCAATCTCTATTTACATAAAACAAAAAACTTTCAGTATGGCTCGAAAACACAGCCAGGGAGCATCTCCGCTGCCTCTGTTCATGCTCTGTTGAAAAATGATTTTGACTGGCACCAGGAAAATTAAGACAACCTTTCAGGGAAGGCTTTTAAGGAGGGGAAGGATGGAGAGGAAAATACCCTACTTTATTTGGCATATGTCCTATTGGATGTATTGTTGTTGTTGTTGTTAATGGGGAGAGGGGAGGATGTACAGACTTTTTCCTTTAAATTTAATGCTTTTTTTGAAAAGGAATATATAAATAGCTTTCCTTCCCATTAATGTCTACAGCCTTTATTCAAATTGCATTTTGTTATTCTTACCAACAGAAGATATAGGGGTGAAATTCTGCCATAGGCCTGCATTCCAGAAAGCCTGTCACAAAATTGGACAATTAGCACATACGTACCTCTCCATGTGACCCCTGCCATCTTTCCCTTCTCTCTTACACATTTTGGTCTCATGAACTCCTTTGGCAATCTAGCGATGCTATGGAACCCTTAGCAGAATTGTGTTTTTAAATGCATGAAACAAAATACATGGAATTACAAAGAAAATCTGTTAGGTTGAAATACAATTAACAAAAAATATTTATTTTAATTTCAGAGACCCCCAAGATACCAAACCCCCTTATACCAGAGCTAAGTCATGACTGGGTTATTTATCATGTTGAGGGACTGAAAAGCAAAACCCAGCTTGGGAAACATGACAGAAATCTACTAGCTTCTTCCTAATACTTGCAGGTACACCTAAACAGAATACACCCAGAATCCTGACATTATTTGGCCTCCTTGCTTTTCCTTAGAATTTTCCTCATCTGTGAAATAGGGATTGTTTTCAGGGCTCCTAGATGGCACAGTGGATAGAGCACCAGACTTGGAATCAGAAGGACCTGATTCAGATCTGGTCTCAGAAACTTACTAGTTATGTGACCCTGAGCAAGTCACTAAATCCTGTCTCCCCCAAAATTAAACAAATTAATAAACACTGGCCGACTCCCATGTCTGGAATTCTCTCCTTTCACATCTCCACTTCCTGACTTCTCTGGCTTCCTTAAAGTCCCAACTAAAATCTCACCTTTTACAGAAAGCCTTTCCCAATCCTCTTTAATCCTAAAGCCTTCTCTCTACACATTATCTCTAATTAATCCTTTATATATAGTCTGGAAACAGTTGTTTCCATGTGATCTCCTCATTAGACAGGGAGAGCAGGGGCTGTCTTTTGCCTTTCTTTGTATCCCTAGTGCTTAGCACAGTGCCTGACACATAATAGACCTTACTAAATACTTATTGATTGATTGTCAACTGATAATAACTAGACCTAGCCCTAGAGAAAAAGGTCTAAGGAAAAAATAAATCAACAGATTGAAATCAAGGGGTAAAGAAAAATTTCTCAGGCTTATTTTTAATTTAAGTATAGTAGGTCTATTTCCCCCTCTGCTTCTCATTGCTGTGGCTGACACAGTAAGGAGTTTGGGAGTAAGGAGAAGCTATATGAAAGAATCATTTTCATTAATTAAAAACAGAAATTAAATTTAAGATAGGCATGAAATAGCTGAGTATGCCTAATAGTAAGTAACAGTGTTGATGATGGTAATTGTGTTAGAACAACAGTAGCAATAGCAGCTCCTGAGATTAAGGGAGCACTTACAAGATAGGCAAAGTTATTTGTGAAGTTATTTATGCCATATAAACTCTCTCCTCTCTGCCTCCTGGCTTCCTTCAAGTCCCAGCTAAAATGTGAGGTAACTACTTCAGGTATTATTTATCCCTGTTTTACAGATGAGGAAAATACTTCATGGAAACGTTGTGATTTGTCCAGGGTCATACAGCAAGCATCAGAGGCTAGATTCAAACCCTTTCTTAATCCAAGTCCAAATCTCTACAACTAAATTATGTTTCCATTGAATCATTCCACAGACATTTCCTGAGCATCCACTGCGTTCCAGAGGCACAGGGGACACTGTATGACTAGGAAAGACGAGACAAACAAATATGGATAGCAAAAAAATCAGGACAGATGGTTATCTGTATCCTGAAAAGCTTTTAGACTAAATTGTCTCACCCTTCTCAGAATCACAGGATTTTAGAAACCGGAAGGGACTTTTAAGATCATCTAGGTCAATGACCTCATGTTACAACAGGGATGGAAATATCGCACATCTGGTTCAAATCACTGCACTGCCACATATGAGCTGTGTAACCCTGACCAGTACTTCTCTTTGAGCCTCAGTTTCCTCATCTGTAAAACCAAGGGATTGTATTAGATTACTAAATTGTACTGAGGTCCCTTTGCATTTTACATCTAAGCTACTATGGAAAAATTCAAGTACAGATGATCTCCCTTCCATTATGGAGACAATTAACTGGGAATCAGAGATCTGCAATGTCCATCATACCAGTTCATGAGCGGGCACTATCTACTTCAGGGTAAGAACAGGGGCAGGAAAGCTGCAGACTGCCGGGAGAGACACAGGGAGATTCCAACTGACCTAGAATTCTTCCTTCTTCACTTCTCTAATGCCCACCCTAATCTATTCCAGAGTTTGTTGCTAAAACCTTTGCAATTGTGCATGGTTGGCTTAGCCTTGAGATGCTTTAAAAGTCCTAGGACCACCTCAGGCTTCTTTGTCCATGCCTACAATGAGTTAACTGAACTTAACCTCAGGCACTTAATACTTACTAAATGTGGGACCCTCTGCAAGTCATTTAACTCCTCCCCCCCAAAAAAAAGCTAGTTTACTATAGCATTAGGAAATTAGCTCAGTATTTGGGGGGGGAAGAAGCAAAGTCAAGACAAATATCAACAGATGAGAAGATTTGAGCTTTTCTTCCCCCAGGATGATCTCAGGAATGAGATTATATGTGCTGTCTGGTGAAGAGCCTATCAGGGTACAGAAAGGTTCACCCCCAATAGTGTGACCACTGGGCAATGAATTCTTTGGCCATAGCAACCCATGAAACAAAGAAAATACAAAGGGGTCATCGGCCTTGGAGCAACTATTTTATTTCTTCAGTGATAGGGTCAGGGTGGCAGAAGGGATGGCAGAGGATGTGAAGAATCCCATGCAAAAAACACCTAACAGCATTAACTTAGTTGTGAATGCTTTATAAATGAGATCTATTTACCTCAATACCATTTTCTATGAAAAACCTTTCCTGATACGTCCAAGTGCTAATGTTATCACCCTCAAATCACATTTTAATTATTGCATACCTATTTTTTTTTGCTAAGGCAATTGGGGTTAAGTGACTTGCCCAGGATCACACAGCCAGGGAGTATTAAGTGTCTTGAGGTCGGATTTGCACTCAGATCCTCCTTACTTCAGGGCTGGTGCTTTATCCACTATACCAACTAGCTACCCTCATACTTATTTTTTAAAGAGATGCATATAGTCAAGAATGCAAATTCCCACATTGGTCATGTCCCCCCAAAAAATATCGATGTCTCAATCTGCACACTGAATCCATCACCTTTCCATCAAGATGTGGGTGAAATGTTTCATTACAAATTCTCTGGAATCATGGCCAATCACAACATTGACCAAACTTTCAAAATCATTCAGACTTGTTTTTCTTTATGATATTATTTTTGTATAAATTATCATCCTACTTATAGTCACTTCATTTTACATCAGCTCATACAAGTCTTCCAGGTTTATCTGAAACTATACCTATCCTCAAGAATTGGTGCAATAATTATTCTTCAATAAGTGACTTCCATATTAATCAGAATAGAGATCAAAACTAACAAAAAGCAAGAAAAAATAATTTCCAAGAATCAAGCAACAAACATTCAGTAAGCTCCTACTAAGTGCCAGGAACTACACTAGATACCAGGCGTACAAACACAAAAGTGAGACAGTGTTTGCTCTCAATCAGCTTAGAATATAAGCTTATATTAGAATCAGTTTATATTCTACTAAGTGATGAAAGAACCTTTCACATAAGTAAATACCAGGATGCACACACACACCTATGCATATAAACAATATATAAGAATGACAACTAACAAATGGAATAATCAGGAAGTCTCTTGAAGGAGGTGGCCCTTGAATTAAGCCTTGAAGGGGGTTAATGATTCCAAGATGCAGAGGGGAAGAGGAAGAACATTCTGGACATGAAGAGCAGCCTATAAAAAGTCACCAAGAGAGGAGATAGAATGTCATGTTCAGAAAACAAGTCAGCCTGTTTGGCTGGTACAGAGTGTGTGGGAGACGAGTGATGTGTAATTAGTCTGGAAAGATGGCCCAGAACCAGATAGTGAAGGGCTTTAAATGACAAGCAGAGGAGTTTGTTTTTTAATCTGAAGGCAATCCTAAGAGAGGACTTAAAATTGGAAGCTGGATTTAAAAAAGAAAGCCCAGTGAAGTTATCCTTTACATGCAAAGATATTATAATACTGACCTGACTGTGGGCCGCCTTGGCTATTCATGTTTTTCCTAATGAGGGAAAGAGGCCAAAGGCACCCAAAACATCTTGGGCCTTATTGTTAACAATAAAAGGAACCGAAAAAAATATCAGAAACTCCTGACCCATATGTTGACTTAACTGTCTATATAAAACCTTTATTAGAAAGATCTATGTCAGCTGTGGGCATTCTACAAGGCCCAGGAGCTAAAAGGATGGGGTTTTTTTTTTACATTTTAAAATAAAGCTTTATTGTATTTTAAAATGTAAAAAAAAAAAAAACATTCTTAGAAAGCAAAGGGTCAGATCTGGCCCTGGGGCTGTAGTTTGCCAATCCCTGAACCAAATACACAACATAGGCAACCTTGATGAGCTTATCAGAAGAGTGCAGAGAAGAGGTAGAAAATCTAAGAGCCTACTGCACTTATGGGTTTGTTGACTGTTTTTAAAAATTGATTCAGCAAAGTCAAGTAAAGCCCTTAAAGGCTCTTCTTCAACAAGGTATCTCACATAATATGTCAAAATAATACAAGAGTTCCTGAAAGATATAACAACAAAGATAACCTAGATCAATAACCCTCTGATCATAAATATCAGGCAAGGAGCAAGACAGGGAGACATATGTTTGCCAAAGCCATTCACTGCTCTTGTGAAAAAAGTAAGCACTGAGTCAAAGAGGAGAAGGGTTTTCCTGTAACCCATGAGGTTCTTCCAAGATTCCTGTTTGTGTATGGCACTATCAAGTTTCCAGAAAGAGCAGATCTTCATAAATATAATACTTATTCTCTCAAGAGTTTATGTGTCTACACATGGAAAAAATAAATGGCTGAAGAATGGCAGTTGTCCAACAGTGATATTCAGTTATATGAACAATCTACAGACATGTATATATGTACATCCCCATATGTACACTTATTTATACATACTGTTTGCTTAGCAACTATCACATGGTGTTTTTATCTGCATGTCTACATGTGTATATAAGTATACATATACATATATATATGCATGCCCAAAAATATGTATGTGGACATATCATCTATAAACTACATACCACGGCATTCTTTATTTGACTTTTTCCATAGTTATTCTCTCTTGAAAGAATGTGGTGATTAGCACCTCAGTTCCATCAGTCAGTCAGTCAATAAACAGCATGTTAGTCAAAAAATATTTATTAAAAACCTACTATAAGCAGGCACTGTGCTAAGTGATGTCGATACAAATAGAAAAAGAAAGAAAGACTGCCCCTAGCACCAAGGAATGATATCTAATGGGAGAAAGCAACACATAAAAGAAAGCTAAAAGTAGGATACAATGGGAGTGATGTAGAGAAGGCTATTGAAGGCTTGATGAAGACCAATCCAAAGGAGTAGAACTGTTGAGAAAGGAAGAGATGGCTGACCTGGAAGCCTTCTTTAAATGGATGCTTTAGGAAAAATTCTTAGTTCTACCCTCCAGTCCTCCAACCAGAAAGTAGAGGATAATAATAGTACTGATGAAGTCTGAGTACCAAAGCTCTCAATCTCCCCAAAATGATAATTTTCCTGATGAGGAGTTTTCCTGGAAGTATGGTCTAATCCCAGGAGTGTAGCTGGTGGAAAATTCATCATGTCTGCATGTGTGTGTATGTGTGTGTGTGTGTGTGTGTGAGAGAGAGAGAGAGAGAGAGAGAGAGAGAGAGAGAGACATATACTGATATCTATACACATTATAACCACATATTAAAATGTGTGTGCATATTCACATATATTCATATGGGTTAAATATATTTAAATATGTGTGTACATAGGCACAAACATATTTTATGGGCATATATCTTTTGTATGTATATATATATATATATATATATATATATATATATATATATATATATATATGTACATGTGTATATATGAGTATTTTGTTGTGTATGTTTTTATCTTGGACAAATGATATAAATGAATGAGCTGAGCCCAGAAATAAGCAGAAGGAAGAGAGAGGGCTAGATTGCTACTGGAAAATCACAAAGTCCTCTTAATGGTCCCAAGCTTTATCCTGAAGCAAAGGCCCATTTTTTCATGCCAATATTCTTGTGGTGCTGCTATATGGCTGTGAATCAAAGGCTGCTGTCATTGTAGAATTAAAATTGAGTATCACTCTGAGAGCAATTAAGAGGGATATAGTGGACACAAACGGGCAACAACCAAAACAAATGAGGAATTAAGAAGAAGATAAAGTATAAAAGGATGCCATCAAAGGGATTTATAATTTTTAAATGGTATGGTCACATAGTGATTGTAAGAGATACTCAACTGACAGCCCATACACTTCACTTATATTCAAGATGGCAGAACCAGAAAAAGACACAGAACATTGAGTAGTCCCTGATTGTGAACTAATGGATGAACACAGATAAGAATCATATGGAGTCATAAGGCATGAATACTTATTATCAGATACATAGAAGAAATACTCAAAAAATGAGCCATGATCTCTACCTTTAGATTTGTGGGCTGAAATGTCCATACTGATAATGATTTGAGTAGATCTTAAAGCAAGAAAAAGAAACGTTGCCACTCCGGCAAAGATAGAAGAAACTAAAGCAAAAAGTGACATCTCTCTTACTGAACCTAGAGGAAGAGCAAAGACATAGAAAGTGCCACTAAGGATGGAAGGCAGGATGCTTCTAGCAAATTAATGCCAGGAGATAAAAGCAAAGTAAAAAGCTAAATGTTTTATTTTTTATTAGACTCTGGGAAGGAAGGCAAATTGAACAAGGATAATGATTAGAGAAATCACCCTTTAAAACTGTTCAAATAATTTATTAATAATTATTAATATTATATATTGTGTAATCATATAATATATATTGGTTATAATTATAATAATAAATTAATAATTTAGAAGGAACCATGAGAACAATAATTGATTCAAAATAATGAAAGACTCTGAAAAGTCAAAGATGAACGTTTCTTCAGAAGAAAAAAATGCAAATCAACAGGGACCACAAGAAAAGTGTTTAAAACACAAATAATAAGCTAAATGCAAATTAAAATGATGCTGAAATTTCATTTCCCACTCCTCAAATTGACAAAGATGAGTATTAAAAATCAGCTTATATGTGTTGGGTTGTGATAATACACTAATGGTGGAGTTATGAACAAATCCAACCATTCTGTAAGTCAATTTGGAATTATGTAAGAAGAGTCATTAACTTATTTGTCCCCTTTGACCCAATCATTCCATTATTTAGTGCAGTGCAATGACCTAAAGAATCCTATATAAGCCAAATTAGTCATAATAGCACTCTCTATGATAGAGAAAAAAAAAACAGACCTAGAAACAAAATGAATGACCCTTGGTTGATGCTAACAAATACAGTGGTATGTGATTACACTATAAGTAATGACTAACAAGAGGAATTCAGAGAAACATGGGGAAATGCATATGAATAATGCAAAATTAAGTAGGTAATATCGAAAGACTGATATACCCAATAGAAATGTTAATAAATGTAAATAACACTAAAAAGTAATCGAATTCTTCTGAATTATAAAGGACAATCTCAACCTTGGAGAAGTCATAACAACTTCACTCTCTCAGAAGGACAGGATCTACAGATTATCTGACAAACAGATGACTGTCAGATCCAGTCACTGTATGTCAATCGCCTTTGCCTCAATGTATTTTTTTTTTTTTTGTCACACAGAAGAGTTGAGAGAGGTGAAATATTGGAGAAAATGACTATGGTGTCATAAAAGTATAGCAATAAAATGTTTTTTTTAAAAAAGACCAAGACAACTTCACAAGATATTTTCTCCTGTAAGATCTTTGATGGCAAATGGAAATATTGTAGAAAAATAACATGTTATAATGATTAAAGGGAAAATAATTTCTAGGAAAAGCTTAACTTCATTTATTCCAAACTATTTCCCAAAAGTGACCCTATTATCTAAGAGTGAGGTTAATTAAGCTCACAAAAAAAGCTGAGAAATAAAATGGCGGATTATTTTCTTAAGAGTCCTATTTTCAGAATCAAAATTCTTCAAAAAGTCAAGCTTGAATTATTCAACCATTTTTGTGGTTAGAGAAGTCATTTTATGAGAATTTACTGTCCATCAGCTATCCTAGGCTGGGGGAAAAGACACACATACACTACTTCAGATGCTATTCTGGGGGTTGTATATGGTCCATCTTCTTTCAGTCCCCTCCTTGATGCTCCAGGCAGCTTGCTCGCCAAGAATTAAAACACAATTTGGAAAACGATCCTCAACTTAAAAGCTGAAAACTAGAAGTCACCATCATCTTCCATCCTCACCACTGAAATTTGACTCCTACACTCCAAAAGCCAAAAACCTCTATTGGCTAAGGGGATAAAAGATTCAACATCCTAGTCCTCCTTACAGTGTAGAAGGAGAGGAGGGTTAGAAACTGAAGTATTACTCAAATTAGTGATATAACTTTTCTACTGATTCTTCATCTTGTTTGGAGGGAAGCATGGTAAAGAACAATTTCCCAAAAATCTAAAGCATCCAAATGTGATAACTAATTCATCATCTCAGGCTGAAAATTCCTCAGGATCCTGGAACTATTTCTCTGTAGATACATTACAGAACAATGAAAAGGGCACTGTATTTTGCAGTCAGAGACCTTGTGTTTGAATCCTGGCTCTGTCACTATCTACATGACCTTTACCATTCTGAGCCTCCATTTTGAACTATATATATATCCTCTATGACATCTTCCAAGTTAATCTTTTAGATATCATCTTCTTAAAATTGTGGTTCATGATCTCATATGAGGTGTCATAACTGAATGTGGGGAGTCACAAAATTGTGATTTCTTATCAGTAAATGATGATTTATATACCAACTTTATATATCTATATACCCAAGGTCACGTAAAATTTTCTTTGGCAAAAAGGAATCGTGAATGGCAAAAGTTTAAGAAGATCCTTATACATACACTGACAAAGAGCTAGTCTTGAGGATTGTGCTAAGGAAATGACATACAATTTTCTGACTTTATGAATCAGATGTGTTTCTGAAAAGTTGTGTAAGTCAATTTTTTGTAAATTAAATCAGTTACAGTGAAACATAAATCTTTTTCTAAAGTTAAATTGCTCCCTCAATTATCTTTAATGTTAATTTGGACTTTCTTTAAATCTGTTTAAAAAAAGGAAAAATCTAGAAATGTTTTTAAAGAGAAAGAGAGGGAGGAAAGAAAGAAGGGAGGAAGGGAGGAAGAAAGAAGGGAGGGAAAGGAGGAAAGAGGGAAGGGAGGAAGGAAGAGAGGAAGGAAGGAAGGAGGGAGGGAAGGAGGGAAGGAGAGGAGGGAGACAGGGAGGGAGGGAGACAGAGAGGAAGGGAGGGAGGAAAGGAGGGAGGGAAAAAGGGAAGGAGAGGGATGGAGGGAGAGAAGGAAGGAGGAAGGAAGGGAAGGAGAAAGGGAGGGAGGAAGGAAGGAAGGAAGGAAGGAAGGAAGGAAGGAAGGAAGGAAGGAAGGAAGGAAGGAAGGAAGGAAGGAAGGAAGGAAGGAAGGAAGGAAGGAAGGAAGGAAGGAAGGAAGGAAGGAAGGAAGGAAGGAAGAAAGGAAGGAAGGAAGGAAGGGAGTAATACTGCCCTAAAAGTCTTTATTAAAAGAAAACTCCTAATTCAGGTTCAGGGAAGAAGACATGCATCTTGGTGCTTACCCCATTCTGAATAAAAAGCCACCTTTTTCACTCTTAATCTATTCCTTGATATTAACTGATCCCAACTATAAGAACCCAGATTGGTGAGTAATGGCTCTCTTAGGTTCCCTCAAAAACTTCATTACCACACTGCCAAAACTTGAAGAAGACTTCAGAATTTCTAAGATGCTCTCTAGCTCAAATATTGTATGGGCTTATGAATAAAAGACTCCTTTTGGATTTGCAACTGCCCCTCAGGCTTGTAGCTTAGTCTTGTGTGCAGAAGCTAATCTCCTCAAAAACTAAAAACCTCCTCCTAAATTTCAAGCACTTTTCATGACGCAGACCTCATCCCCACCACTACTGCTAGGTCTTCTCTTTGAGACAATCTTCCACTTCTACTGTATCTTGTTACATGTATATTGTCTCCCTCCATTAGAATGGGAGCTTCTTGAAAGCAGGAACGGTATTTTTGCGATTCTTTGTGTTTGTCACACAGTTAAAGTAAGCCACATAGTAAACTCTTAATCACTTATCGTTGACTGAAGTCCTTTTACAAATTCTTTCTTTGTCAGGTGCCAGGGCTCTTGCACAAAGATTGATGGTGAGCAAAGTCTCAAAGACCTAACAGCACACAGATGGCTAGTCTTTTAAACTCTTCTCCAGAATGTCCCCAACTGGGTGAAAAGCAAGTAGGAATGGAAACATGAAGAACATTTGCAGGAACACAGATCTAGGCCTTGGTTCTTGGCTACTATCGTTCTCCTTGATACAGGGCCTGGCACAGGACCATGCAGTGGGCACAGAGATAATGAATAGTAATGATTTCCAAAGGGGAACCTCATTACACTTGAAAGAGGATTCTTTGTTATTATTTTCTGCTGTATGTTTCTCACCTTCCCACTCACATAGTAAGACTTGTCTTTCTCACCTTCCCGCCTAGATTATAAAGCTGAAGACAGGAATTTAGTTATTCTCTGTTCTTGAATCTATCATGGATAGATTAAAATATACATATTGGCTTATTAGAATTATATCTGTAAAGATGACAAGTTTAATAAGCATGCAAAGGTAAAAATAGAGATAATAACTAGTATCCCACACCAAGAAGCCAGCTGACAAATCTAACCTGACTCTGCTAGATAGAATGAGAGACAGAATAGATCCATTCACTAAAAGTTAAAGTCAAGGCCACTCAGGACCAGGGCTCCAGCACTGCAAGACCTCCCTTGTTTCTTCCATTAATATGACCAACGGCGATCATTCCTCATTATTTCTGAAAGAAGGCCAGGAGCTATGGTCGGGAGGTACAGAAGGAATCCATCTAAACGCTGAGCAGAGGGAGTTTAATACCCCACCTCCCACTTCCCAGTAGTCCTGGTGTAATTTTCCAGCCCCAATGAGACATTACCTTCAATTACCTACCTGGATACAAGTAGGTAATTGGAGGGAGTTGAGAGAAGAGCAGTTCCCACAATTAAAGAGGTGAAGGAATTGATTTATGAGGCAGGATTATAAATGAGCTAAACATATATAACTTGGCACAGTTAGGAGCCGGGGGCCCTGGTTCTTCTACTCTCTAAACATTAAAATGATGTGAAAAGCCAGGAGGGTAAGAGAGATGAGAGACTCACAGTTACCTACATTTGCAAGGGAAGATGATGTATTTTCTCATCTCTACTACTTGCTTGTAATAATTAGACAGTGTGCAAACTGTCTTTCCATCTGATATCCCATTGTTCTTTTATACAAGCTGTGTGCTCCAGTCCTGTTCTGTATCTCTGCTCTTGCCATTTAATCTTCTATGGCCTGGGATGCCCTTTTGATCCACAGCTAGTTTTAATGAATCTTCAAAGGCTCAAAATTCACCTCCTCTGTGAAATCTTCCTTGATTATCTCCCTCCCCCGCCTCCTATGTGATCTTTTCTCCCTTTGAGACATAGCTGATGTATGGGTTAGTCTGGCTGAACAGCTTTTTTCCTTTCTTTCCCTTAGACTCTTTGATTCAAGGGATGGTTTGCTGGGGAGCAGACATGGAAGGGATATATTAAAAAAAAAAAAATAAAGGTGTCTTTTAAAAGACAGATCACAAAGCTGTGACATGGCATAGTTGGTAGAAAGTTGTCCTCAGTAGCAGAAAAACCTAGGTTTAAGCCTTGCCTCTGACACATTGGGGGTGTGACCGTGGAGGACACACTTAAGTTCTCAGTGCCCAATTCTCAGAGACAATAAATTGCAGAAAAGACATCAGTCTCCACTGGTAGAGCCCATCAAAAGCTTCCTACGCTGATAAAATTGGAGATATGGCTTAAAAAATATATTATAGTCAGATTGTAGTCTTGCATTTTTTCCTTTAAAATAAAAACAAACAAGCAAAACATCTGCCCAAGATTTCCAAGAGATTCCCAATTACTTTTATTATGGATTTCTAACAGAAGTGATTTTTTGTCACCATGATAGGTTCAAGAGCCTAAGACTCAAGCCTAAAGTTCAATGTTTAGTTCCCAAAAAAGGGAAAACTACCCAACTCTTCAAAACCCTGCAACTCCCAATCTGCTGGAGAATTTCCATTTACTTGGCACTGTGAGACAGAGCTCACACACCTTCCCAAAATTCCATACATAAAGCATTTGGGAATGCAGAAAACATATCAACTCCTTCCTGCTCAGTTGCACTGGAATTGTACATGAACACAAGCCAAATTGCATTCAAATGGCTACACAGGCCACTTCCAGATGGCCCAGAATGTGCCTCCCCCTATACACACACCTTCTTAGTTGAAAGATGATTCCAGAAAGAGCAAATTTGGCTCCAAAAGTGGACTTGTTGGGAAGGTAATTGTCAAAGAAGCTATAGGTTAACTCGAAGCCACAAAGGGCAATTTTTCCCTCCAATAAGCCATTGATTTGGGAGCCTCCATAAGAGCCAGCTGGATATGCAGCTTAGATCACTGAAATCTGTATTCCCAGACTTGAGCTCTCCACATGAGGATCTGAAATGAGAATTAGTCATTACCCTATGTAATTATATGAGAAAATTAAAGTGAATATAAGCAGGCTCCTTGGGGAAGAATAGGACTCATCCAAAGGTTAAAGAGATAAACCTTCTCTTCCTAATAGGCTCCTCCCCTGAAATAGGTATAATCTTCTCCTTCCCTTTATTTTAGGCCTAGAGGGAAGTTCCCAAAATCCTAAATTTCATGGTTCCATAAATACAACAACTATTCCCCTCAATCCCTTAGCGCACCATATATACAAATATAAGCCATTCCTTTGAAGCAGAAAATCTCACATCCCCTCCACAAAGAAACCCCTATTAAATCTATGAGTAGGGGGTTCTTAACCTAGTGTTCATAGATAGATTAAAGGAATCCATGAACTTTCATGGGCAAAAAAAAACTACATCTTCATGTCAATATGCCTGGTCTCTTCTGTAATGCTATGTATTTTTATTTTATGTATTTAGAAATACTATACTGAAAAGGGGGTCCCTAAACTTTACCTGATTACCAAAGGTTCTGTGGCACAAAAAAAATAATTAAGAACCCTTTTATTAGAGAGTAATTGATGAATAGTCATCATCTACTGGAAGTCAATAAATGTTGAAAAATGGACAAATGAACCAATTAATGAACAAAAAATAAGGCACACAACAAAAGTGGCTAACCACATTGAAACCCAAGCCAAATCACTGCTTATCTTAAAATGGAACACCAAGCCACCCTTAATGAGTTCAAGTCATCAGACCTAGACAAAACTACATCCCAGGCATATGGGATTGCTAAGCCACTCTCAGGCAAAAGGAAAAGAAAGAAAATTACAGAGGATGGAAAATAGAAAATAATGGAGACTATCCTCTTTAGGTCAATGAAATCGACTTCAATTCTTGCCAAGATTCTAAAATAATAAAGAGAGAGTGAACACATAGAAAAGAAAATGATTATCACACTGAGCAATAATTATAAGGTTCTATCAAGAACAAATCATGCTAGTCCAACTTTCTTTCTTTTTTCTTTTTTGACACAATTGACTGTTACTACATAGAACTGTTGAACTACATTAAATATAGTTGACCAAAATTTCAGTCAAGCATTTGACATTTTCTCATCCTAATTTTGTGAACAAGATGGAAAACTGTGAGCTAGACAATAATAGTACAGTTCAGTTAATTTGGAACTGGTTAAAGGGCTGGGCCCAAAGAATTTGGAGATTAATTTAAAAAGAAAGTGAATAGTGGAATGCCCCTGGGATCAGTCTGTGACATTTTATCAACAACTTTAAGAAAGATGTATATGACATGTTTGCCAGATTTGCAAATGATACAAAATAAGGAAGATACATACACATACACACACACACACACACACACACACACACACATACACATACACACACACAAATCAATATATAAATAAGGTTAAAATGATAGAATCATGATCCCAAAAAAGTCTTAAACATGCTAGAACACTGAGCTCAATTTAATACAGTGAAGTTCATTCTAGTAGATCCATGATCTCATCATCATGGGTTCTCCCTCCAGTGTAGTAAATTTCAACACATCCACACCTTTTTTTCCTATATAACTGTGGCCATATCCTTCCCTAAATCTTCCCCAGGGAAGCTAATCCGATGTGCTGGAGGGCTTCCTCCAGATCTTTTTCGGATGAACTAATATTTAGCCATAGAGCAATGGCTCTATTCCCTTGTGAAGTTGATTTTCTTAATCCAAATTCTTATTTATTTATCCCCAATTAGGGAAAAAAATATGAGAGATTTAATAGACTTCATGCTCTTTATGAGTCAGTACTGTGATAAGGCAGGAAAAACTTACTGGGGACATTTAGATGGTACAGTGGATAGGGAATCAGATCTAGAATTAAGACCTGAATTAAAATTCAGTCTCAAACACATGCCACTTACTCAGACACTTACCCAAAGGCAAGTCAATTTTTGCCTCAGTTTCCTCATCTGTAAAATAAGTTGGAGAAAAAAAAATGGCAAACCAGTCCAGTACCTTTGCCAAGAAAACTCCAAATGGAGTCACAAAGAATTAGATACAGTTGAAAAACAACTGAGCATATCATAGACTGGAAGGAGAAAATTTGTAACTTTTTTAGCAGCCAGGTGGCAGTGCAGTGAACTTGGAATCAGGGACACTCATCTTCATGAGTTCAAATCCAGCCTTAGATACTTACTAACTGTGTAAGCCTGAGGAAGTCACTTAATCAGTTCCTTCTCTGTCAAATGAGCTGGAAAAGGAAAAAACCCAAATAGGTTCACCTAGAATCAGACACAAATGAAACACTTTAACAACAAATGTAATTTGGGGTGGTATTAAAAGAGACATAATAATAAAAAAAAGAAACATAATATTCAAAATTAGGGAGATAACAATCTAACCTTACCAGACAATATCTAAAATATTGTGCCCTCCTAACACACTTTAGGAAGGACATTACTAAGGTGGAGAGTAAAGTGCCTCAAATCTATCCCATGGGAGAAACAGATGAAAGAATTTAAAGAACTTAATGAAGGGAAGACTTACCTTCAAGAATTCTTCAAGGCTTTCAAATGGAAGAGGATAAGTGTTTTCAATGGTTGCCTCCCATGAAATGTTCTTTCTCCTCATCTATTCCACTTGGCTTCCCTAATCTCTTTTAAGTCTCAGCCCAAATCCTCCTTATCTCTCTGATAAAACTACCCCAAATTTATTGTGTTTATATCTCATTTGTACAGTTATTTTCATTAAACTGTGAAGTCCTTGAGAGCAAAGATTTTTTTGCCTTTCTTTATATTCCCAAGAATTAGCACAATCCATACCCATAACATTGTATGTACTCAATAAATGCTAGATGTTTTGACTTGACTTCTGCTTGACTCCAGAAGACAGGGCTAGCAATCATGGATGAAAACTACAGAGAAACAGCTTCAGGATTGGAGTGAAAAAAAAAAAAAAAAAACTTCTAAACAATGAAAAAGACCTAAAAATGAAATAATGCCCTTGGAGACAGCGGGTTCCTGTTAACTATAAGTACTGAACCAAAAAGCTGGATGACCCCCTTGTTTGATTTTGGGAGCAGAGAAACGGGGATGGGATGGTTATTGCTCAGGTATGAGTTGGATAAGAAAGCCCTGGATAAGAAAGGGCTCATTCCAACTCCACAATTCTTTGATGATGTGAATGAAACCAAGCAAAGGAGGACTAAGGAAGCAAATTTTCCTTTAGATCTACTGCATGATTGTTAAATTTTTTTCATCATTTTCTGTTACGTTCTTACTAATGAGATAATGAGATATTAGGTTCTTACTAAGTGCTAAGTCAGTACTTAACAATTCTCTAGTTCCAGCCTTTACTGGGAATTTTACCCCTTCAAACTTCTGGGGAGGAGCTTGCATGCTTAGGAGGAGCAAGTTCATTGGTTGAAGTATTTTTTCCCAGATGCCCCTGAGTTATTCCACGCCCATTCTCTGGGAGGATAAAAGAAGCAACATTGAGCAAGTTGAGAAGAGTCTCTACTCTAGGTCAGAGTTGGCGGCCGAGAGAATGAGTTGAGACAGCAGATCTCCTCCCAGAGAGCTATCGGCAGTCTCTGGAGACAACAGAACATTACATATTGGCATCCACAATGTGGGGCAAGGACTTTTGCTTATCCTGACAAGGACTTATTCTGAGCCTTTCAGAGGAGCTAGCTGGGACTTTCACAATTTTCCATGCTAAAATTACTCACTTTAGATGTCTAATAGCTGCTTAAGCCCTTAGTATTTCAAAAATTAGCCCCAAAGAAAATTCTGCCAAAAATCTTCCCTATGGGGATCTCCCCAAAGTTGAAGAATTAAAGATTTGAACCTCTATCCAAACAGAAGGTCATTCATTGAACTGAAAGAAGACTGGAATTAGGAATAAGTTAGAGCAAAACTTCTTAAACTGTGGGTTATGATCCCATATGGGTCATGTTTCTGAATTTTATGAAATTATGATTTATTATCAGTAAGTTACAGTTTATAAATCTATTTTATATACCCATATATTTGGGGTTATATAAAATTTCTTGGGAGAAAAGTGATTGCATTGAAAAAAGTTTAATAAGCCCTAATTTAGAATATGTGTAAACATCTTGGTAACTATTGCTGCAATTTACCTTTCCTTTCCAATTCCTCTAGGCTCTATCTATATATACCTGGAAACAACAGGCCTTCCTGATCCCAAGATCAGTGCTCTGTGCAATATGATATCATAAAGCTATGTTGAGGATGAGGAAATAGCTAACCCTCTCAGAGAAAGCAATCCTCTACAAATTTTGATTACAGAGCTCTCTGAAAAACTCATGCTCAAAAAAAAATCTCCTTCATTTAGACCTGAAATTCCTTTCAGAGCTAACAGATCCTAAAATCTCAGAGCACCTGAATTTGTCATATTAAGAAGAGGCATGAAAAAAGTGCTGGAAGAACATCAAAGTGGAAAGAAGATTCTTTTTCAAGTGGAGAAAAACTGGGTTAAAATCAAGACTGTCACTTCCTAATTGTGTGACCTCAAACAAATAACAACTTTTGTTTCCTCCTTAGAAAAAAGAGATCTGTAAAAGTCAGCTCAGTCTAGAAGTGGACAGAACTTTGAGTGTGGAGTTAGGAATGCCTGAATTTGAATCCTTCCTAGAATATTTATTAGCTGTCAGTCAATGTCTTTCAGTCTTAGTTTCATCCTCTATAAAATGAGTATTATAACAGTACCCACATCACATAGTTATTATAATGATCAAATGAGATAATATATGTAAAGGGCTTTGCAAACCTTAAAGTCCTATAAAAATATTAGCTATTATTATTAATAATAAAATGCAGGGATTTGACTGGATGAGTTTTAAGAACTATTCCATTTCATGAGCTTCTGCAAACTTGCCCCACTTTAGGCCATCAATGAATATGAAATTCTAACAGAATTAGGTCAAAAGGGTAAAGGGAGAAAAAATAGAAAGGAGAGAGAATATTTCTAGAAAGACATTGCAGTGAGAGACCCAACCAAGCTCCACCTCAAAACAAATAAAATAAAATAATAATAAGCCCGATAACAAGAGCAGAAATGAACCATTCTTACACACAAATCAATTTAAGTTAATTCTTACACACAAATATGTAAAATATTATATTGGCTAATTGTTCCTTTCTATTTCAAATTTCATCTGCAAGGGTCCCCAAGCCTTCATGACTATAACAGTTTCTTAAGAGTATCCAACTGACAATATTTCATTTGGACTTCCCTAACCCTTTACAAGTAGAAGCTCATGATTTTCACTAATATCAGGGTTCTGGCTGAATGAAAGATGGGCATGTTTTGGGCAGGAAGGGAACAGGACCACATTCTAAATAAACTCCAGAAGATAAGATAAGAAATATGAAATGAACCCAGCAACATATAACAGCTAGAAAGGCACTAAAGAAAATACACAGAAGAAGGGGAAATATTGTTAACTTCCAATAAAATGTTTGAGTGTAGAATAGGTCACTGAGCCTAGCTCTTCTTACTCACTTCAAAATAGCAAGAAAATTTTGTTTTTATTCTCTTAGTCTAACTGGCACAACAAATTAAGATAAAATCACATTCTTAGTGGGAAAAACTACCAGAAAAAATACTGGAGAAGAAAATGAGTAAATGAGTGCTTATCCCTGGGCCTAGAATGTAGTAGGAGTATAATAAATGCCTATTTAATAAAAACAATCAAAAAATATGTAATACAATGAATATTATAGTACTACATATATAATGGAGTATATGAATACTACAATGAAAGTAGTAATAAGGAAAGAACTAAAAATCCCTCAAAAATATAAAGTATTATGTATACCATAATTCCCAGAAATTATAACAAAACAACTGCAAGAAATTCCATAATGGCTAAGAAACAAAAACATAAATAAATTAAAAACAAAAGTGGGATGGAAATCTTAAAGGAGAAATTAAAATATATAAGAGAATAGTAAATTTTTAAAATGTCATAAGATCTCAAAAATAAATAATTCTCTGAAAAAGAAAGATCAAATAATTTGAATATCAAAATGCATTAATGGAAGAAAAATGAACAAAACTAAATCAAATGACAAAAAAATTTTAAAAGTACATGAGTTCTTTATAAATCAAAGCAACTGATCTCAAAAACAACATACAGATGCAATGTAAGAATTTTCCATAAAAAATGAAATAAAATTTTTGAAAATTACATCTTAAAAAGTCATATAAGAAAATTACTCAGAAGTACTGAGAATTGAGACTAGAGTCTGAGACTCCATAGAACACTGATAGGGAGAAACCCAAAGTATAACTCACAAAGAAATGTCATGATTAAGCTTATCTCATTTTTTTTTCATTTCATAGATATTGTGTTATTTTACAAAATAAAGGTGTATGGCAACCCCATGTCAAGGAACTCTATTAGTACCATTTTTCTAAAAGCATATATGCTCTCTGTGTCACATTTTGGCAATTCCCCAATATTTTAAACATTTTCATTACTAATATCTATTATTATAGTCTGTGATCAGTGATCTTTAATGTAACTATTGCAATTATTTTGAGATGCTTCAAATTGCAAACATATAAAATGGCAAACTTAATCAAATAAATATTATGTGTGTTCCAACTACTCTACTGACTGAAAATTCCCCTATTTCTCTCCCTCTCATCAGGTCTCCCTATTCCTTGAGAAGCAATAACATTAAAATTAGACAGATTAATGATAATACAGTGGCTTCTAAATGTTCAAGTGAAAGGAAAAGTTTACTGATATATCAAACTTCATGGTTGTCTTATTCTAAGAAATTGCCATGGCTACCCTAACCTTCAACAACAACCACCTTGATCAGTCAGCAGCCGTAAGCACTAAGACAAGACCCTCCACCAGCAAAAAGATTACAACTCACCAAAAGCTCAAATGATGGTTACTATTTTTATAAAGTATTTTTAATTATGGTACATTTGTTTTTTAAACATAATACTATTACATACTTAATAAACTACACTATAGTATAACCATAACTTTTATATGCACTGAGAAACCAAAAAATTCATGTGACTCTCTTTATTGCTATATTTGCTTTATTACATTGTTCTGGAACCAAAACTCCATTATCTCTGGGGTATACTTCTATAACAAATCTTGTAAGAAGTAAGGAGGGATTCCTTTACTTACTGAGGGGAAAACAGCACAAATAACTCAAGATTATCCTTTGTTTGAAAAAGGAAGGAAGGAAGGAAGGAAGGAAGGAAAGAAGGAAGGAAGGAAGGAAGGAAGGAAGGAAGGAAGGAAGGGAAGGGAAGGAAGGGAGGGAGGGAGACAGACAAGCAGACCAACTGGAATATGCTTTTCCCAAAAGCAAAGAAAATCTATACCCCAAAATGACATCATGCAATGCTGACTTTAATCATCAATGACAAAATATTTTCAACAAAAAAAAAATGATGGAACTTGAGGATTTTTTCTTCAAAAGAAAAAAGAACTAGAGATGAGAAGGGCATATAGGATACAAATTCAAAACAAAAAACAGAAAAGCACAGTCATACAGCAAGAACTCAACAAGCCTATTACAACTTAATATTCTCATAATTTTGGAGGGCCAGGGTGTAAATCCCCACACATCAAAATATGCACAGTCAAAGAAAACAGGA
This sequence comes from Sminthopsis crassicaudata, assembly GCF_048593235.1. Classification (NCBI taxonomy): domain Eukaryota; kingdom Metazoa; phylum Chordata; class Mammalia; order Dasyuromorphia; family Dasyuridae; genus Sminthopsis; species Sminthopsis crassicaudata. The sequence goes on from NC_133618.1 coordinate 654,407,631, forward strand.
GGGAAGGGGTGGGGGAATACAAATAGAATTAATAGTTCTTGGACCAGAGTCTTTTTTTCCTTATCCACAAATGTATACTTCCGGAGCCAAACTACACAGAGAAAGACCTTCAGAGACATGAGACAAGGAGATAGTGGGAGGATTCAGATGTATTATCTTCCTCTGACCTGGTAAAGAGAGAAGAAGAAGCTGCTGTTTTTTATTCTCTTGCCTTGCCTGAAGGGTACAGGAAGAACAAGGGGGAAAAGTTGGGAGATTTAGAAATCTCAGAAAATCTTAGAAAATTTTAGAAAAAGAAACTGGCAAATCTAATCATCTTTAACTATTATATAAATTTGCCTAGAAAAAGCCTCATGACAAGATGCCCCTCTTCACCTCCATCCAAGGAAGTGAGGAACATCCCATAATACAATTCTGTATGGTTATTTTAAATAAACAAAGCTAACTCTGCTTGTTTCCTATTGAAATTGAAATAAATGAAAAAATGTTTTAGGTTGTTCAAGGCCCCTTGGGCAGTAAGGCTGGCAGTACCAACAAGCTGCACAACCTTTCATTTAGTAATTATTAACTGCTTAGCAAGCTTAAAAGCAGCATCTGCATCAGCCACTATATAATTACAAGATAATTTTGGAATTAAGACATCCAAAAGGTGGCACAACCTCAGCTAAGAGAAACACATAGCCTCTTTCTCTCTCTAGATAATGCTCATGAGAGCTCCCTCAGATACTTTCTTCTTCACTCAGTTCCTCTCCTCCTAACTGGTATTTTGAAGGTTTGGGGAATGGAAACCCTCTAGTCTATTTTTTTGTTTGAATACTTTATTGTTGTTTAACCATATCCCTGGTCCTGCCTTTCTTATCTATGTTGATTTCCCTGGGGGTGGGGGGATCTCATTCTGACCTTCTGGACTTTCTTCAATCCATTTCAATAAATATTCATTTAGTGCCTACCAGAGTTATAACTAGGATGTGTCAACTGGGGTTTTGCTTCAAGATATAGAAACTCTTTGATGGCGGGCACACTCTTTTAGCAATATGCAGGCAACTGGGCCTAGCATTTGGTTAGCAAGAATAATCAGTTCAAATAGAAACACTATTTCTTGGCAAGTTTCCATCCCCATCTCACGGCCCAATAGAGCTCTTTTCCTACTCCACCCCTTTTATTGCTCTCCCAGCAGTTTCCATCCATGGAGTCACTACCCTCCAAAAAATAAAAATTATGAATTTTTCTTAAAAAGTTGATTTAGGAGAAAGTTTGGGAACATTTAGGAATATTCTGTGAAGGTTGCCCAAGGTTCCAAAATTATAAGTTGCAATTATGATGTTTACTAGGTTCTCAAGCACTATGCTAGTTTCTGGGCAATATAATAGAGAAAGAGAAAACAAGTTCTCTGATCCCAAGGAGTTTCCAGTCTAGTTAGGATTATAGATACCATGAAAAATCTGAAATAATAATTGATAGGAGGTGATTTAATGTCCTCGTAAGTATTAATGAAGGAACAAATTTCCTTTTTTATTTAGGATCATAGGTTCTGTGTGCATGTTGTTTTCATTTAGCAGAATGTAAGCTTCTTGAAGTCAGATAAGCTTCTTGCTCTATAGCTTAATATCTGAAACATAATGGGCACATTAAGTAACAAATGTGTATTTAGAGACTGGTTCTTCTTAGATGAATCAATTCATTAATCTATTATCCTCTGTCCATATTCATTCACCCCACTATAGATGTGAAAATGTTTTTGAAAATAGTACTATCACAAATGGAAGGTAGATTCCCTTTTTTATACACATTTAAAATATACGAAATGTAGTAGAATGCATTGAGGGCTGAATTTGAAATCAGGAAGATCTGGATTCAATACTTGCTGTCTGGTTGACCAGCCAACTACTGTACCTATCTGAGCCTCAGACAAATCCCCAGGATTTATTGATTAAATCATAGAGTTTCTTATGTTGACCAAATCACAGTTCTTTCTCACATTCCCAAATATAAGAAATCAAAGCTGGGATGTAAAGAAGAAATAAACAATGGCTGGTTTGGTTTAACAACTGTGGGAAACAATTATTTTATGGCAGTTGGTTTATAAAAAGTTTGATAAGCTCCTACACCGCATAAGACCAGGGAAGAGAAACCTTCAGGTCTCTGGATTTTCATTGAAATGAATATGATTTTCTTTGGGTTGGAGAGAATTAAATTCACCCTCAACTCCACTCCAACCCAGAAAAGACTTTCTTCCATATAACCCCTGATACATTGAAGATAAAACTTGGCTCTGTAACGGCCTCATTATTCTTGCTGCAAACCATCTGTCAAATTGTGTTTAACAAGTAGGGTAAATTCAAGAGAAATAAATAACCATTTTCTGCAGACTCTCATGTCCACACAGGTATACTTCAGATGAGCTATGCTTGACATAAAGCACACACACACACACACACACACACACACACACACACACACACACACATTTTCTCAATTTCCTGGCAATGCACTTTTGCTTAAATATACAACCATCAAATACAAAGAGAAAGATGCAGATCATTCCCTTTTTTCCTCCTCCTTCTCCTCTTCTCTCTCCCCCCAGCCTTCACCTCCCCTGCCCCTTCCACTCCATTTTTTCCCTGAGGACTCAGGCCCAAACCAGTTCCTTCCCTTACCAGGCTGCCAGTTCCCAAGAAGCTCAGTGACTCATTCACAGTCCTCCAAAAAACCAAACAGCACATAAATCACCAGCTAAAACTAACTCAACTTCAAACTCCACCGTTCCAACATTAATAGTGCCTTTGTTGTCAATAAACCCATATTTGACTTCTCCTATTTTTATGTGTATTTTATTTATAAATTACTAATGCTTTTCCTGGAGCAAAATGGTTGAAGTAATAGTCTACACCAAGCTATATCTCTGTCAGCTAGAGGGGAAAAAACACAGTTCAAATTGAATCAACGAGGGAGAACCATTAGCTGGGAATATACAGGCAATTCCCCATTCTGCTCCATCATCACTACCTACACTTACCATCCTACCTACCAGGAGGGAACCAGCACTAAGTGGACTTTTAAATTATTCCATAGTCAATCAAACAGATGGAAAGTGAGAGCAGTGCCTCGAAGCCAATTCAGTGGCAGCTTTCTTATCTGGAGGAGAAAAAGGCATGATCCAGTTGGCTAGTATTATTAATTATTAATGATCAAATACAACAAGCACTGATTTTGTGCTTAATGTGTTTCAAACCCTGGTGATACAGACAAAAACAAAGCAGTCTCTGCCATCCAGAAGCTTACATTCTACCATAATATTTAGTCTCTAACCTCAAAAAACAAATCAGTACCTAAAAGATCACTCCTATCCTGTGGGGATCTAAAAGGACTATAGGTTACATTAACTAACACTAGGATGGAGGATGCTGGAGCAGCTCAAGATGAAAGGGTTCGGTCTTCAGGGAAACTAATTTACCTACAAGGAAACGGTGAATATTTACAGGTAAGGCAAGCCAACTGCAGCTGAAAGTTCCAATCCCAGCTTTGTTCCCCGCTAAGTTGCCACATCCTCCAATCTGGTTATACTTTATGTTACACTTTCTCTTTCTTGTAAAAGAATATCCACATTATCTAATCAACAGGCATTCACCGAGTACTGACTATGTGATGGACAGTCTTCCATGCCAGGAAAGTGAATTGCTTCTGCTTGAAATGTCTTAAAAAGATCCCAAAGATCACCTGGAAGGATAAGATACCAGATATTAAAGTCCTTTCTCAAATTAAACCGCCAAGCATTCCTACTCTACTGCAAAGAGAATAACTCCTCTGGGCTAGTCACATTGTTCGAATGCCAAATGTACCCTTGTTGAAAAGAAAGCAGAGTAAGTGCCCCCAGGGTGGTCAGAAAAAGGGATACAAGGACACTTTCAAGGTCTCTCTTAAGAACTTTAGAGTTGATTGTACAACACGGGAGACACTGGCACAGGACTGCCCACCATGATGTGCCCTTACCAGAAAGGTGTTATGCAACAGAATGAAAGCAGAATTTAATTGACTCAGAGGAAACACAAAATGCCCAAAGTTTGGCAGTCTACCCCAAATGTTCTGAGGGACTATTTGTGTCCCACCTGCAGCAGAGCTTCCTGAGCTAGTATTGGTCCAAGCAGCCACAGTTAAACACCCTAACTTGACTTTAACATAGCGATGCCATTTTGGTCCTCTTCGAGATCAAAGAATAACAATCAACCATCCAAGACTACATGCCATGAACTGTGCTGGATATTGGGGGACAAAGACAAAGAATGAGGCAATTCTTAGTGGAGAGAAAGTAAAGATTTACAAACATATATAGAATAAACAGATGGATAGATATCTCACAAATAGGAAGGAGGTCAGCTTGAAGCCTTGTACCTACTGTTTGCTAGAGAATAAAGAGAATGCCCATTTCTATCCCTTAAAGAGATTATAGACTAGTTACTAGAAAAAGGTAAAGAAATTCAGGAAGTAAAATAATAACAATATGTTGGTCTTTTCATTTGAAAAAAAAAAAAACACTTTTCTCTCACTGCATCTTGTCACTCTAAAAACACAGGTTCAGTTCAGTTTAATCGTTTTCAGTCTTGTCCGACTCTCTGTAACAGCATTTGGGGGGGGGGGGGTTTGGGCAAAGATACTGAAGAGATTTGCCATTTTCTTTCTCCAGCTCATTTGACAGATGAGGAAACTGAGGCAAATAGGATTAAGTGACTTGCCCAGAATTACATAGACAGTAAGTATCTGACACTGAATTTAAATTCAAAAAATGTGTCTTCCTGAATTCAGGCCCAGTGCTCTAAACACTGCACCACTTAGCTGCCCCATCACACATTCTTTTCCCACAATGTGGCCAGAATGACAGAAAAATTTGATATACTATTCCAGAGAATTAATGGGGGGAAATAAAGATGTTAAAACAAATGATATCCCACAAAATATGATTTTTTTAATATTAAGCTTTTGCTATCCCATATATTTTATGTATTTAAATCTCAAGGCATTCAGCAATGTATTCCATTAGCAATAAGTTTTTACCAACATATACCCAGCTCTACCTTTATTAATTTCACAGAATTTTTAAGCTAGAAAAAAACCTTGAAACCCATAAAACTCAATTCCCTCATTGTGCAAATGAAGAAATGGGACCCCAGAGAAATAGAATTATCTACCCCAAGCCACATGGTCAGTTAATAGCAGAAAATCTAGTCTGAAAGGCAAGTCTCTCAAACCATTGCAGTGCATATCACAAAGCTTCCTGTAGGAATATGTTTAATAATAAAAGTAATTCTCCATCTAGATGTTCTATCCAGGATGGGATGCTGCTCTAAGGGAGCAAGAAGCACATGTCCAGAGGCTTGCAGGATTAATGACATTTTCCTAGGACTGCAGCAGGGGTATGAAGCAGCAACAGTTTGGAGTCTTCTAAACACTACTCATTGGTATGATGTTCTAGAGAGGTGGCCAGCCATCCTGAAAAGGTTATTACAAGTCAACTTGGGCCCTGCACAGATTCACAGCAAGTGAATTGGCTTTTTTGATGCCCTTGCTTGTGCCTAAGATGTTCAACCATCCCAAAGATGACTATCTACTTGATCTCTTGTCCACCAATCAGATCAACAACAGGAAGTCCACAAAGTACATAAAGTCTAAAATCTGAAAAGATGAAGAGTGTGACAAGAAGTATCTGAAGAGTATTTCTCTATTAGGTTTTTTGGTGGAGAACAACTAAATACAAATATTCTTGACAGCAAAATAAATAAATAAATAAAGCCACATACCTGAACAAAGGGAGTAATTCATGTCATATTGGAAAGACCCTCCCCCAAAATAAAATAACCCAACAAGAAAAAGATAATAGCATCTACTCTAGATAAAGCCTTATTAAAGCACATGCTATGGCAGAGCACCTGGTACAGAGAATGACAAGATAAACACAGTTTACTATGAGAATTAGCCAGAGGTGTTTGGAAAATAGAGAATCTCACAGTAAATAGAGAAGTGAAGGGGAATTTTGCAGTGACTTGCAAAGAGTGTACTTTGTCTGTGTTTCTGCTAGTGCCATTTAACAGCTATGTGTGCAATAGACTTTCCCCACACTTCAAAATTCTCTTGTTCTCCTCATCTTCTTCAAGAAGTCTTTCCCCGTACTCTTTAATCTTGATGCCGTTAGCACTTTTTCCAATTTATGTTGTAAATATCTTCTTTAGACGTAGTTGTTTGAATGTGAGATCCTTAAGCTAGGAACTGGTTTTGGGCCTGGCAGGCAGTAGCCATTTAATAGATTTGTTGATTTGGCATGGTAAAAAGAGCCTTGGTCTATCTAGAGAAAAGAAGGATCATAGATTTGGAACTGGAAAGGACCTTAGAGAGTACTGAGTCCAGTGCCATGGTTTTCCTGAGAAAATTGAGGCCCAGAGAGGTTTAAGGGATTTGCCTACAATCACATGAATAGTAAGTCTCTTAGAGTAGATTTTTACCCAAGTTTTCCTGATTCCAAGTCCAGTTCCCTATCTTCTATACCCCAGCTTCTAAAACTGTGGTTCACAGTCCCATATGGAATATGTAACTGAATGTGGGAGTCACAAAATTATGATTTGTTATCAGTAAATATTTGATTTGCATACCTATTTTATATAACTGGGGCCACATAAAAATTTCTTGAAAAAAAGGGGTTGTGAGTGGAAAAGTTTAAGAAACCCTATTCTATACTGTCCTAAAGGAACACTTTTCTTCTCCAGGTCATCAGAGAGAAGTTATTGTGTTCTTTAAAAGGGGGAAATAAGTGCCTCAAAACAAAAAATAAAGAAAAAATGAATCTTAAAAGGACAAAGGATAATCTTAATCTTTATCATAGAATGACTGAGGGAAATGCAGAGAAAAAAAAAGAAGATAGGCCTTTGGAGATATGTAATATGTATGCCATGATCTTCTAAAAATAGAGAAGGAAGCAACTACTCGTGCTCCAGGGAATAACGATAAGGACCTGCAGGGGCCATGAGGAGAGAGGCACCCTATAGTGCCCAGACAGCCTAGATATCTGATGAATACATGCTTTGGAGTATCAGACTTACAATGAACAATGTTATCTTCCTGGGGCAATATCTGGGACATGATAGAGGACCTCCCATAAGGCCTGTACTCCCTACTCCTGATAATAAAGATGGAGATGAGCGATAACACAGAAGAAATTCAAAAAGTATATCTAGGAATTAAGGCCTCCTGGGCAAGAAACTGAAGACCTTAAAAAGATGCAATGCATTTTCACCAAAGCTACAAAATAAAGGGGATTTCAGAAGAAAAAAAACAGACTTAGAAAGTAAACAACTAGTTTTTTTTTTTTTAAGTTTCTAGGACTAGGATTAAGAATAGGATGAGATAAAAGAATGATGATCTCTAATCACAGAGAAAATGCATCTAACAAAAGCCAGCATTTAAAATTATTTTTCTATGCACATTTGTGAATCTGATCAAGAAATCTTTCAAATAAAAATATAGGGGAAAGAGACTATATTATACCAGATGCCATGGAAAAGTAATATGAAAGGAAGAAGACAAAAGTTCACAGTAGGCAATATCCAGGAAGAGGGACAATAATAAAAATGACAGTCTGGGATGTCTGTGTGCAAACATTTGCAATGAGCAAGATGAATTAGAGATATTAATGCAAGAAAGTAAATTTGATCTGATAGATGTATGACTAAAACTTGATGGAACATTGTTCATGAGTATATGTCAAGGAAACACAAATCTTCTTCAAAAAGAATAAGCCACATTGAAGATACAGTGGAGTAACATTGTTTATCAAGAAAACTTACAGAGAAATTCACAAAGTGGATGTTAAAACATGGTAGAGGTCATTTTGGTGAGAAATAAAGGGAAACACTGAAGCAACAATGTAGAAATATATTAATATTCCTATAAGCCATGTCGGAAAGAAGATATGGATGATATATTTAGAAAACAGATTAAAAATTGGAGGAATAATGATGAGAACAACACAAACAATTTTATTTATGTATAATGCTTTAAGATTTGCAATTTCTTAGTTGACAAAGTAGAAGTATTAAAAAATAAAAATCTTGAAAAAAGGCATTCATTCTATCTTAAAGTTTATTATAGATTTAAAAATGAAAAGCCAAGTGCAACATGAAATGTCCCCCAAGTTGGGAAAGAAGGTATTAGTAAGTTACCATGGCTCAAAATTCTACAGGGTTGGGGGTTTTGGTTGTTCTCAAGAACAAAGCTGTGACATGAAAAACCCAAGAAATTCCAGGGAGGGCAAAGAGGGGAAGCTATATGAAAAAGGTCAAGTATAGACATTAGTCAACTTAAACTGTAACAAGCATGGACAGAACACAAAAGTATTTCACAACTTCAAGAAGGATGTCCGCTAAAATCCAAGTAGAAGGATTTCCACAAATGTCATGCTTGTAGATGGTATATCACTAACCACATTAAGCTCTAGAATTCTATATGCCTTTTCAATATAATCAATCCATAAGCATTTATTCGGTGTCTACTATGTATCACATGCTGTTGTAGGTGCTGGGGATACAAAGAAGGAAATAAAAGAGTCCCTGCCCTCAGAAAGTTTACATTCTATCAGAGAACAAAAATAAATTTATGTATAAATTTGTATAAAATTTTCTATTTTTAGAGAGAAACCACCTATATGTATATATATATATACATATATGTATATGTATATATATATATATATACATACACATATCCATATTTGTGTAGTTACAAAACAGATACAAACTGAAGAGGAGAGGAGTCAAGAAAGGCATTATGTAGAAGCTGGCACTTCCTTCACATAATGAAAGAGACAAGGGATTGCAAGTGCAAAGATGAAGAGGGATTAAATTCCAGGAAAAAAGGGGGGATTGAGAGAAGAAGCTTGTTTTAAAGATAAAGAGATGATGCCATGTATGAAAAACAGCAAAGCCAGTTTGACTAGATTGAATGTGAAAGAGAATGCTGTAAAATAAGACTGGAAAAGTAGACTAGGGACAAGTTACGAAAAACATATATGTTAAACAGAAGAATTGATATCTGATACTAGAATTACTAGGAAGCCATTGCAGTTGATTGAGAAGGGGAGAGAGCTTGTTAGATCTGTGCTTTAAGAAAATAATCCTAGAAACTGGGTGAAGAATGGATTTCAATAGGGAGAGACAAAGTGCAAGATAACTGATAAAGAGGTTTTAGGAGTAGTCTAGGCAAGAGGTGGTAAGATCCTGAAAAGTAGTTTCTTATTATTATTTGCCCTTTGACATTATGGGGGTGGTGCCATGATATATAAATGAATTGTATTTAAAGTGGGTGAGATGTGTAGAGTCACTAGTCTCATTTTCTCCTACAGAACCATCTGAGTTCAGTGGCCAAATATAGATCAGGATGACTGGAGATGGCCTTGGATGTAATGAAGATAATGGGGCCTTTTAAAGGCTTTAATAGGTCTCAGTTTGACTGATGTAACCATTCAGTGATTTTGGCTAGATAAATTGAAGCAAAGAATGGCCTCTTTTACCTAGACAAATATATATAGATATATATATAGATAGATAGATAGATAGATAGATAGATAATCCTGAGGGGAAGACCCTTAGGATTTCTGGCCAAAACAAAAACAATTACTATTTAGACTCTGAGCCAATCAGTACCCAAAGACCAAGTGAGACTTGGGCTGGGACCTATGGCCAATCAATGAGAGCCAGAGTGATTAGGATTTAAGGCAATTTGCTTATATGGAGATAAGGGAATGTATGTGAGAGATGTTGTGGAGATAGAAATAAAAAGACTTAGCCAATGGATATGTTAAGTGACTAAGAGGAAAGCTGACAAAAAATGTATATTATTCAAATTATGACATATTGATGCCATAAATGACAAACCGGTGAATTAGCCCATCAACAGACTTATCTTGGACCAACACTGTCAAGAGAGAATTCTGTTTCCAAAATGGATTATGAGAAAGGGACAGTACTGACTTGCTTTGAAGGGCTTTCAATGCTTTCAATGGATCACAGACTGCTCTCTACCATGAAAAAAAATGCTTTTTAAAAACAATATTCTTATATTATTACATATGGCTACTAATGGCTAACATCATTAGCTCAGAAAAATCACAACTGCAAATGATCAAAGATTCTGAGGAGACTATGGCCATACATCTCACGAGTTTGGGAATCCTGAACTATAGTAAAAACTAAAGCTATTTGGGTGACTGAAACCAATATGGTAAGCCCCTAGGAGAGGAAAACCATGAAGGATGAATAGCTTCAGGGTGGAAAAATAGAACAGGTTAAAATTCCATGCCAAACAATATTGAGATTGGGTCTCTGAGTGGAAGGAAAATAAAGGAAAAGAGAAGAAAAGAAAACAGGGAAGGGCAGAGGGAAAAGGAAAGAGTCTCCTTTTAGGAGGCAGATGATGGAAGGTAAGATGAAGGGACAGAGAGGGAAAAAGGAGAAGAGAAAGAGAGGAAAATGATAGAAATGAGAAACGGAAAAGTTAAGAGGAAGGGAGAGAAGGAGAGAGAGAAGGAGAGAGAGAGAGAGAGAGAGAGAGAGAGAGAGAGAGAGAGAGAGAGAGAGAGAGAGAGAGAGAGAGAGAGAGAGAGAGAGAGAGAGAGGGGAAATTTACAATCAGAAACAAGAGAGGTTATGATGGGATTGTGAGCAATTGGAAGAATGAGATAGAAAGCATGTAATGAAGTAGGAAAAATATGTGGAATCAAGGCTAAGTAAATGTAGGTGAGTACAGAAAGATTGGCAGGATCCTGCAAGTTTCCACACAAGCTGAGGGGGAGAGTGAATATTAGGGACTACAAAAAAGGAATTTTCTCCCCAGGTACTGTGATCAAGAGGAAGAACAAAAAAAAAAAAAAAAAAGAGTACTGCTGCTCATGGTAAATGGAATACATTAACTTCTCTAACACTTCTAAAAGTTTAAAGTTTATAAAGCATTTTACATACACTCTTGATTTAGATCTTTACATCATCTTGGTTGGACTGTCCTCATTTTATTTGTAGGGAAACAGATTCAGAGAATGCAATTACAGAACCACGATCAATAATCTTTGAAAAACCATAGAGCATGAAAGTGATGTCCCACAAACTGTAAGAAAATTTGTCAATTGTTTAAAAAAATAAATGAGTAAGATAAATTCTTCAAATTATAGAATGGTGAGTTTAAGTTTGAAATAATTAGAGAAATCTTCACTGTTCATGGATAGGAAGGACCAATATAATAAAATGATAGTTTCACCTAAACTAATTGATATATTTAATGCCATACCAATTAAATTACCAAAAAGAATTTTACTGAATTAGAAAAAATTATAATAAAATTCATTTAGAAAAACAAAAAATCAAGAATATCAAAGCAATTAGTGAAAAAATGTAAAGGAAGATTATTTCAAAAATATTAAATCATATTGCTCAAGAGAAACTTTGGGAATATTCATAAAAATGAGTAGTGATAACTAAGAACTATCATAGATTCAGCAAAAATAAATGATACAAAACTATTCTCATTTATTTTTTGGTCAGGATTTTTGGAATAATGGTATTTATCAGATAAGCAAGACCACAGACATATTGCTAACACATTACAAAGGCAGGATACAGAAAGATCTTATTAGATTTAATCCATTATTCTAGTCTAACAATGTGAAATTTAATGGGAGGAAATCATGCTTGAGTTAAAAAAAAAAAGTCAATTCCACGGTTCATAATGGAGAAGCATTTCTAGACAACAGTCTATGTTGAAGATATCTAGTTTTATTCATTATAAGTTCAATATGATTTACTATTATAACAAAAATGCAAAAAAATGCTAAATGTTGGGAGGTTGTTTCTGTTTAGGGGATGTTATTTTTCTTACCAGATCTAGTATAGGGAATGCAGCTAGATGGTACAACAGGTAGGGAATTTTGGGTCTGCAGTCAGGAAGATCTGAGTTCAAATCCCACCAAAGTTACTAACCTCTATATGATTCATTTTAACCAACTGTAAAAATGGAGATAACATTAGTAAAGCACCTGGTACAGTGCCCAGTACATAATAGGTACTTCCCTTCTCCTTCCCTTTTCCCTTCATGCTCTCTCTCTACTACTACAGACTGGCAGCTGTTCTGCAACTTATACTCTCAGTTACTTGGGGCACTGGTTGGTTAAAAGACTTTACCAAGTTCACAAAGCTACCTATGTGCCAAAAGCAGTCTTCCTGACTCTTGCTCACTCCCTTTCTTTCCTGCACACTGATGCCTTTCAATATAATTAGTGCCACCCTAAACTGTATTAATGGATAAAAAGCATCTAGAATAAAGAAGATGAGAGTCCTACCAAAATCAAACAATACTCAGTAGATCCATTTCAGTTCTGCCTCCTGGAATCCTGGAGTCCAGGTCTGCTCTCATGGAGGAGGCAGAATTTGATCTTAAGTCAGCTAGTCTTCAGGTCTCGGTGAAAGTCCTAACCTTCTGAAACCTTTCTTCAGTCACCCTCAATTCTAGGATTAGCCCAATTTAAGACTAGAATAGTTAGGAAGCATTGTAGTGCACAGAGTGCCAGACTGGAGTTAGAAAGACTCATTGTTCTGAGTTCAAATCTGTTCTCGGATATTTACTAGCTGTGTTACCCTGGACAAGTCATCTAACTCTAGTTTGCCACTGTTTCCTTATCTGTCAAATGAGCAGCAGAAGAAAATGAGAAACCATTGCAATATCTCTACAAAAAAAACAAAAGCAAATGGGATCAGAGTTGAAAATGACTGAAATGACTGAACAACAAATCTAAGACTACACCCCCCCCCAATTTAAATTATACATATCTTGTTGGCACACAGTTGTTTGCATGCTGTCTCCCCCATTAGATTGTGAAATTTTTGAGAGGACTATCTGTTCTGTTTTGGGGTTTTGTTTTTTTTTTTTTTTTTTTTTTTTTTACTTTTTTTGTATCCTCAGTACTTGGAACATAGGAGGCAATTAATAAATGTTAACAAATTAATTTATTGATACAATCCAGGAGCCCATCTAAGAGATGGGAAAGCTAGAAACAATTCCATATGAAGGTCAATTTAAACAGCAGGGGATATTTTGCCTGTTGAAGAAAAAACTTGTGTGGGGAAGGGGGATGATTGCTATCTTCAAACATGTGAAGGGCTGTCATGTGGAAACGGGATTAGCCCTGATCTGCTCAGCCCTTAAGGGAAAGACTAGGAGAAATAGCTGGAGGTTGCAAACAGTCACATTTCTGTTCAGTTCAGGGGAAAACTTCTTTATAATTAAAGTACTCAGAGAGTAAAATAAGCTTAAGAAGTGAATGATCACTTCTCAGCCCAGTGAGGTAAAGAGCAGCAAGAAGTAGTGACTTCTTTCCATCTGGGGGATTTAAGAAGAGATTGGACGTCCACCAAGTAGAGATACCAAAGAGGGCATTCCTACACAGGTGCAGATGTAAGTTGGACTTGAAGCTTTTTCCTCCGTGACCTCCACCACCAGCCAAATCTGTGACTCTATGCTTTGCCTTTTTCTCTTTCTGTTTCATTTTTCAATAATTCAACCAAGGAAAAAGAAATAGGGTCATGAGTTAAAAGACCAAGAAAAACCAGTCTGGAAACAAAAGCAGATATTTTATTTGAAATAGTCTCTTGCTCATGTTGTGAAGCCCACCATTTGGCACCCCTCTTTCCTCTGCTCTGCCTTGCTGAACTAAATCCTAATACCCATCCTTCAAGATCTAGATCAAACTCTGCCTCCTCCAGGAGGCCGCCCCTGACTTTCTAACCACGATGTCCTTTCCTGGACTCTTACTATCCATAAATTATTTAATATTTAATTATTTGTTATGTATTATTTATTTATTTCTTGTGATATTACTTCTCACATGTTGGTCTCATCTGCCCAAGGACAACTCTCTTACCTGCACCCTCTACAACACTGAATCCTTACAGCAGCTCATGTCAAATAACTTCTTGGTCCCCAAGTCCCTTAGGCCCTCTGCTGTCTAATTCCCAAAAAACAACCCTGGTGGACTTCAGATTAATTCGACTCTTTCTAACCCACCAATGCAACTCTTAACATACAACCCAGCTTCTTAAACTATGGGTCATGACCTCATATGGGGGTCTCATAACTGAATGAGAGAGTCACAAAATTATGATTTATTATCAGGACACCTATTTTCTACATGTATACATCTAGGGTCATGTAAAAATTTCTCAGGTGAAAACTGGTTGCAAGTGGAAAAAGGTTTAAGAAGCTTTGACAGGCAAGACCTATCCTCTCACACATACCTTTCCTCTCCACACATTTTTATAATTTTCACTATTGAAATTCATCCTAATAAATTATAAGCAACCTGAGGGCAAAAATCCCAGTGGCCTAGTACAGAATTATGCAGCCAGTGGGACTCAGATCAAGATGGTAATCAGGGCCCTCAATTTCTGTGGCAATGCAATGAGAAGCATCCCCTTTGTTTTTGCCCTTTTCTGTCACTTTTTAATTTGTTCAGAAGACAGAAAATTCATTGTTCTCTCACTATCTTCTTAGTGGTACTTAACCCACTCCATCTAACATCCTAACTCTCCTACGGATTTGCCAATGATGAGAGCTGACCCCCCAAACCACCATATTGCTCTCTAGCCATCTTCCTGCTATGTAGTCATGAAAATACTACCCTACACCCACACACACCCCTACCCCACTCCCACCCCCTCCCGGCAAGCGCCACCTCTATCTTTGAGAACGGTCATTAAATTAACACAACCATTCTCAGAAGGGTCTTGACAATCTCCTTTTAACTCCATTAACTTCTCTCTCTGTCACCTCTCCCTATGTTGCTATCTGTTGTTTTGCTCTGTTAGAGCATAAGCTCCTTGAAGCAGGGATGGCCTTGGTTTTTGTATTTTCATCTCTAGAGCCTGGCAGAGTGTCCAGCACAAGGTAAGTGCTTAATAATGATTTTCTTCAAACATTTCAAACAATATCAGTGCTGCTTTTCCAGCTTTCCTAGACTAAAATCCCAGTCTCTCTGGGGTTGAGATTCTATCACTATCTGATATTAGGGCACATAAACCATCAAGCACCAAATGACAATTT